>NW_006298521.1:40176-43840 GCF_000327345.1 Myotis davidii
GGGAGAAGGGCCAGCAACCGCGTGGGCGCCACACGCCAACGGGCACAACTGACGACGGGGCCGGAACGTTAGTGAGCGGCTGAAACCAGACTCAGAAATAACCTTGATTTGAAATGGAGAACGCGCTCACTTAAGAAAACACGACCCATCCCCTTGGAGCGCGGCATCATTGATGGGGAGATTCGAGTGCGCGATGCATCTCCAGGCCCCGCGGGGCAGCCGTGAAAGCCCTCGGCTCGCCTGCTCTTGTGAGGCTCCATCAGCAGGAGCGTGTTCGTGGCATCTCTCTGTCGGGAGACAAGGTCGCTCTCACTCCTAGGGCTCCAGGACCCCCCTGGCTGTGCTACCTGCCCCCACGCCTCCCAGGAGCATGTCGGGGCGGCAGGCATGTGATGGCAGCAGGCATGTCAGGGTCATAGGCATGTCGGGGTCACAGGCCTGTCAGGGTCACAGACATGTAAGGGTCACAGGCATGTGAGGGCGGCAGGCATGTCGGGGCAGCAGGCAGGGACGCTGCAGGACTCCGGACCAGCCCTGCCCAGGGCCGGCTCCAGGTGGGGCACAGGGAAGAGGCTTCTGCAGCCGGACTCCCAGGTGCCAGGGACAGCGGCAGACCCCAACGCGAGAGACACCCCAGGGCTGCGCCAGCCCCGGTGCAGGCGCCGCGGTGAGCGCTCCATTGTCACTGGGCAGTGAGGGTCAGACTCACAGCAAGGCCACACACCTGGGGGCGGGCACTGGGCAAGGGCCAGCCTACAGCAACAGAGGACCTGAGGCCCAGCCAGGCCCGCACACTCACCCAGGGCCACCCCGTGCAGGCCGGGGGAGTCGGGTTTGAGCCCGGGCCTCCAGCAAATGACTGACAGCTGGCATTGGAGTCTATACGTGAAAGGCAGAGACACTCCAATGGAACAAAGAAAGTCATCCCTGGCTCTGAGGTCACGCGGTTGGGGGAGGGGCTGGGCCCCAGCGTCCCCCAGAAGGACGCCCCACCACAAAGCCCTCAGCCCCAGCGCTGAAAGGCTAGAACAGGCTGATGAGCTGCATTTGCATATGCATTCCCAGCTTTGACTGCTCAGGAAATATGAGCCTGCGATGCTTTTAACAACACGGACTTATGCACATTTAGATCCTCCTTGGTGTGGAGCTGCCCGCTGCCTCGGGAAGGGCTCCTGATGGCACCTGGCACCTGCCTGTGCCGCCCAGGACTGTGCTGCCGCTCGCAGGGCCGGGCAGTGCGGCAGGGCGCTCCGCCTGGAAGCAGACAGGTCCTGGCACTGGGCACGCCCGTCCACCGCAGGGCAGAAACTCACGTCTGAAAACCGCTCCGAGAGAAACCATCGCCTGACTGTGCCCGGCTCCCTCCGCCCGCTCGTCTGTTCCACAATGAGGGGCCCAGAGGCCGGCCAGGGCGCTGGGAGGCTGGTGTTTGGAAACCTCAATGCTGCCCCTGAGGGGAGCCGGCAGCTGCCCAGGCGCTGTCCTCATCTCTGCAGCCCGGACCCCGCGGAAGGAGCAGCCCGGTGAACGGGTGCTTCCCTGGTCATTTACTAAGTGCTGGGGTCTAACCCCAGCAGGTCCAGGGGTCCCCAAAGGTGTGGACAGAGTCGGCGAAGAAGGAATGACACGGAGGCAGCCTTTGGGTGATCATCATAGCCAGGATCTCTAGCCAAGTTCTGGTCAGGATCTCCAGTGAAGTTCTGGTTAGGATCTCCAGCCAGGTTCTATGGCCATGTTCTCTCGCTAGGTTCTCCAGCCAAGTTCTGGTCTGGATCTCCAGCAAAGTTCTGGCGTTTATTGTCTTCTTACATCCGTATTTATACCAGTTGATTTTAATCCTGTCAATTTCTATTACAAAGGTTAGCGCGTTTCTTATCTCCATTCCAGGGAGTAAAGATTATGTAGCTTAAGCATGATTGTTCGTAGTTAAAGAGATTAATTACCCGCCTGGCACTTAGTGAAGGGGTTTTATTCCCTCCCTAACTTCAGGGGAAAATCCCTACCTGGGGAAACAGCCTTTCTCAAAGAGGTGACCTTGGTTAAAACACAGTGCCAAGAAGGTGAGAACAGTATGCCATATACGCCAGGTCCCTTGAAACAGCAAGGATGGACCGGCTCCCGGCACTAAAGGTCGCGGGAAATTGGACGCAAACCTTGACGCTGGGGACATGCGGGCGACTCTCAGGTTAACCTCCTCTCTCAGCTCTCCCGGCTCATGAAGGACGGGAATGAGGTCCTACCTCCGAGGGGTCTGTAACTCCCAGGCTCACTCACCAGGGCAGTGGGAACCCCACAGGGGCCGGGGGGCTGGGAGAACGGGGCTGCCCGCCAGGTCCACTCCACAGCCGGCACTGCCATCACCCGGAGCCCAGTGCGCCTGGAGGGCAGAGGCACCCCGTCCCCCGGCTGCCCCACACCACGGCCACACCCTCAGCAAACCCACCCCGCAGGGCACTCCAGGTGGAGGAGACAGGTGAGGGCGCTATTTCAGTTCAACATGGTGCTGCAGGGGCACAGGGTGGGCGGGGCAGCAGTGGAGAAAGGGGTCCCAGTGCCTACTGTGACCCCATCCCTCCTTAGGCCTGGCAGTTGCCATCATGAATGCCTGCCTTGCCCTTTGCCCTGTGCTCTTTGCCCTCAGCCTGGTAAGGGGGCCTCTGTAACCAGGAACACAAGTCAAGACAACTGGGGCACTGCCAGGCCGGTGTGGCTCAGTGGTTGAGCATTGACCTATGAATCAGGAGGTCAGGGTTTGATTCCTGGTCAGGGCACATGTCCCAATTGTGGCTCCATCCCCAGCAGGGGGCGTGCAGGAGGCAGCCGATCCATGATCCCTCTCATCATTGATGTTTCCCTCTCCCTCTCCCTCCCTCTCTCTGAAATCAACGAAAATACATATATTTTTTTAAAGACCATTAGGGCACTGTCTCAGCACTAGGGTAACTGGGGGTGCAGAGGACACACCCAGCCCCTCCCGCCCCCGGGGCAGCACAGGGCCACGCCCACAGCTGTGCTGTGACTGAGCCACCCGTGCTCCCTGACAGTGTGGAGCCTGTCCTTGTCCAGGACAGCCGGCCGGGCCTGGGGGACCTGGAAGTGCTCAGCCATACAACAGCCCCGCACCCTTCCGGCAGCAGGCCGACCGGCTCCTCTGTCGCCTGTCGTGGGAGCTGGCCCCAGACACCCGCTCCTGCCGGAGCAGTGGCTGAACCGGGGCAGCTGGGGCGGCTCCGCCAGGCCCTTCCGGGCCATCTTGTCCCTCTGTCCTCATGGCCGACCATCGTTATCCCCTCACGTAAGGGACGGGGCTGAGTTCTTCCACCCACGTCCAAGGGAAGTCCAGCCCGAGGAGCCTGGGAGGGGCAAGCACGGCCATGCCAGGGGAGCCCCTTAGGCCGCCAGCCGGGGCGGGGCCCAGCTGTGAGGGAGGTCCTGGGCTGTGAACAAGGAGTCAGAGACGGCAGCAAAGAGAGGGCAGAGCTGAGCCACACGGGGACCCTCCCACCCTTCCTGGGGGCCCGCCACCCTGGGGAGCCTGTGGACCCTGAGCGAGACGCTGATGGGCCATGTGCTGGCCCTCCCCCACGCGGCGTGGGCTCCCAGGCCACGGGGCAGGGCAGCAGCGCCAGCCAGGTGCGCGGCCTCGCACTCGCCGGCCCCGCGG
>NW_006298521.1:44167-47209 GCF_000327345.1 Myotis davidii
GGCGACGCGCTCCCCACTTCCTGTCCGGTGACTGACAGCCGCCCGCAGAGCGGTGCCTGCGAGGCCCTCTGGCCAGGGCAGTGGACGTGTCTGAATCAGATGCCAGGCCTCCGGGTCCCACGGGAAGGAGCTGGGAACAGCTGGGCAGAAAGAAGCCAGCCTGCAGGCTCTTCCCTTACCCTGGGTGACACTTAAGTTTTACCGCGCCTCCCACCCCGGCCGTGGGGCCTGGGCAATTTCAGTTTCAATGAGTTAAGATGAAGGAAATTTAAAAACCAGTTTGTCACATTTTTCAAGTGCCGAAGAGCCCCCCTGTGCCTGGAGGCTACCCTACGGGCCTTTCCATCTTCCAGAACCTTCCATGGCACAGCTGCTCTGGACTCTCCCGGACTCCCCTGACACACAGCCAGTTTCCTCCTCCTTCTCCAAGGACCAGGCTGCCTCCCCTCTCCTCTCTCTCCCTCCCAAGGCCCTGGCCACACACACGGCCTCCCTCGTTATCTGAGCGATACTCGTGTGTGTGCGTGTGTGTGTGTGCGTGTGTGTGTGTGTGTGTGTGCGGGGAGGGAGCCAGTCGTCACTGACGGACACTCAGGGGGCTTCCACACCTCGGCCTCTATGAATAATGCTAAGAACAAGTGGTGCAGCGATCTCTCTCAGATCATGTCCTTTCCTTTGGATAAACAAATCCAGCAAAGGTCAATGTACAAACCCAGTTCCCATGCACTAACAACGGACTATGGGAGAGGAACTGAGAGCACAACCCCATTTACAAAAGCATCACAAACTGTGAAACGCTCAGGGCATGTTTACAAAGAGACCAAACATGTCAGGGAACAGCTGATGGGGAAGAGAAGCAAGAGTCAGGGAGGAAGAACATGGAACCGGAGCAGGGAGACCAGGAGGGAGCAGCTGGGACAGGAGCAGGGAGACCGGGAGGGAGCAGCTGGGACAGCAGCAGGGAGACCAGAAGGGAGCAGCCTGGGACAGGAACAGGGAGACCAGGAGGGAGCGGCTGGGACAGGAGCAGGGAGCCCAGGGGGAGCAGCTGGGACAGGAACAGGGAGACCAGGAGGAGCGGCTGGGACAGGAGCAGGGAGCCCAGGGGGAGCAGCTGGGACAGGAACAGGGAGACCAGGAGGAGCGGCTGGGACAGGAGCAGGGAGCCCAGGGGGAGCAGCTGGGACAGGAACAGGGAGACCAGGAGGAGCGGCTGGGACAGGAGCAGGGAGCCCAGGGGGAGCAGCTGGGACAGGAACAGGGAGACCAGGAGGAGCGGCTGGGACAGGAGCAGGGAGCCCAGGGGGAGCAGCTGGGACAGGAACAGGGAGACCAGGAGGAGCGGCTGGGACAGGAGCAGGGAGCCCAGGGGGAGCAGCTGGGACAGGAACAGGGAGACCAGGAGGAGCGGCTGGGACAGGAGCAGGGAGCCCAGGGGGAGCAGCTGGGACAGGAACAGGGAGACCAGGAGGAGCGGCTGGGACAGGAGCAGGGAGCCCAGGGGGAGCAGCTGGGACAGGAACAGGGAGACCAGGAGGAGCGGCTGGGACAGGAGCAGGGAGCCCAGGGGGAGCAGCTGGGACAGGAACAGGGAGACCAGGAGGAGCGGCTGGGACAGGAGCAGGGAGCCCAGGGGGAGCAGCTGGGACAGGAACAGGGAGACCAGGAGGAGCGGCTGGGACAGGAGCAGGGAGCCCAGGGGGAGCAGCTGGGACAGGAGCAGGGAGACTAGAAGGAGCAGCTGGGACAGGAGCAGGGAGACAAGGAAGCGTACTCAGCCTCCATAGGGCGGCCGGGCCATGTGGAGGCCTGGAAAACATCTCCTGCAGCCGAGGCCCTAGAACTGGACGGCCCACTCTGCGTCCCCTGCCCCGCCCCTGCAGCCACACCAGGGCCACTTCTGGGGTGGGTCATGCACGGCCCAGGAGCAGGGCCCACTCCCTGCTGTTGGCCATTCCTGGTAGTCTGTGCACTTTCGTGCCATTTTCATGCTGTGGTAACGCACCTCGTTCACTTCGCTACCTCGTCTGGGGCTGGGACAGTGACGCTTAACCAGGACCCATGGGCACGCCCCCAGGTGCCTGCAGGGGCCCAGCTAAGATCAGGGCAGTGCTCGCCAAGCCCATCCTCTGAGTACTATGTCCTTTCATTGCCAAAGATGCAATACAATTTCATGGTCCGCAGGCCTGTAACATAAAATACCCCGATTTTTAAGATACGAGAGGGTTTATGACCAGGGGACATCCGTTCAGGAGTGAGTCCATGGTACAAATGAGTCAACTCATGACAACATTTAATTTCAGGAAAATTAACTCCATCAAGAAGCCCCGCCAGCACGTAAAGGTGAACGCCTATTAGGTGTCTCAGCGAGCAGCGAGGGCCTGGACGCACAGTCCATTCTCTGGCTGCTCCAAGCGCGATGCACTTCATACCCAATTGACCGTAATGGACAGCGCTCCAGGCGCTCGGTGCTCCGCGGGGCAGGGCGGGAGCGGGCCCATGGCGGACAGGCCGCGGTTACGGGAGATTAAGCTGTTCCCAAGGCCGGGCCAGCAGCACAGGCTGTTCTCTGCTTCAGGCCTGAGAAGAGGCTGTATGTCCCCACAAACGCCAGTGCCCAGAAAGGCTGCGGCTGCCGAGAACCCAGAAACCCAGCCAAGTCAGGTGGGAGGCCATCTCCTGACGCGAAGACGTCCGCCGCGAGCAGCCTCGGGGTAAAACACCGCGGAGGCAAGCCGTGTGCGAGCACACAGGGCCGGCGGCGGCGGCGGCAGGAAACTCGTGGAAACAAGTGGCGAGGGGGCCCTGCGGCCAGCACCAGTGTGCCGGTCCCACGGGAAGAGCCATCGTCCAGACCAAGGCCGCCTCCATGAGGGGGGTGGGGGGAGCTGAGACCCTGCCGCCCGCCTGAGGCCCAGCCTCCCACCCCCTCTCCATGCCGTCCACACAGGCTGCGGGGCCAGCGACTCCGGGGCCACACACAGCAGCTCCCACTCTGTCTTTGCAGGCAGCGCCCCCCAGCCCCCACCCCCGCCCCGTCGG
>NW_006298521.1:47402-50128 GCF_000327345.1 Myotis davidii
CTCGGCTTCGGCAATCACCGCCACCGAGATGGGAAGGTAGATAAGCAACGGGACCCTCGGGAACAGAGGTGGTTTGTTCCAGAAAACGCGTCTCCTGAGCAACGGACTCCATCAGGAGGGTGGAGAGGGACTGCACGCTGCACTGGCCGTCAGCGAGGCTTTTAAAGTCTTAATTATAAGCAGCTCGGAGCGCAGACGGCGTGAGTGTGAGCGCCGGGGCAGACGTGCTCAGACCCAGCCGCAGTCACCAGCGTTCCGCCATCCCCGGGGAAGGAAGCTCAGCTACAGACACAATCGGCAATGGGCCTGAAGCGCCGCGCACGGAGCCGAGCATGCGCAGAGCTCACCTGGTAGGTGTCCCACAGGCGGATGGTGCAGCACAGGGGCACCTCCCGCATCAGCAGGTTGTTCATCCAGCGGAAGGCGAACTGCAGGTACCGCACCTCATGCTGCTCCAGGTGCCGGTGCACTTGCTCTGCGGGACAGACAGGCCGCTGTCAGGAGCCTCACCTGCACCCATCTCTGAACCACCCACTCCAACCACCACCAGGGACCCGGGGGAAGCCCACACATGGGGCACGGGTCCCTCTCCACGGGGCAGGCCCACCAGACAGGCTGGAGGCGCAAAGGACTGAGGGAGAGGTGAGCTCGCCACTCGCAGGACGACTTCCACCTCACCCGCAAGTGCTCCGGACCCAGCCGCTAAGTGCCAAGCGGGCATGGCCTTGGGCCCTGGGCAGGGGCCTCTGAGCTCCAGGTTTGGGGCCCGGGGAGGACGGCTGGGCCTCTGGGGACAGCCCGGTTTACCAGCCGCATTTCCCTGGCGCACGACCTCCCACTGGGACCGGCGGCTCATCCTCGGCGGCTGCAGTGGCACTCACAGCCTGAGTCCCGCACCGCGCCCGGCCCCGCCCCTACCGGCGAGCGGTCAGCCACCAGCTGAGAGGCTGCGGGCCCCACGAAGCTCCGCGTCTATGGAACCCTGGGGGCCGCTCCAGGAGCAACGGCCCCGTGACCACGGTGACCTGAGAAGGGGCTGCCCACGAAGCAGGTGCGTGCTGCTCACTGACTGGAGGGAGGGACGGGCCTCTCCCCGCCTGCTGCCTGCGGCCCAGCGCACTAAGGCCTCCCTGCGCCGTCCGGCTTCACCTCCGAGTCGCAGACCCGCCCTCTCGCCAGGCTCCCTGCCCCAGTGGCCGGCCCTGAGGGGCCACCCTGAGAAAAGTTCCTAGGTGTTTTCTCCCAAAGGAAGTTCTAGAAGTGGCAAGTAAACACACATAAGAGAGAGGTTAGGAGACGCGGACGGGCGATTGCAGTGGGGACTGCCAGGGCGAGGGACAGCAGAAGAGCGCGGCCGGCCAGGGCCCGGCTCTGCCTCTCGAAGAAGCGAGGAGCCTGGGAAACAGCTCGCCATGTGCCCACGAGGCTCACGACAGCTCCCAACATCAATGAGCACGCCCACGGCCCTGGGAAACGGAACAGGACTCCCGGTGCGGGGTATGGAGCCGTGACTCCCGGTGCAGGACTCCCGGTATGGGGCACAGAGCCATGACACCCGGTGCAGGACTCCCGGGGCGGGGCACGGAGCCGTGACTCCCGGTGCAGGACTCCCGGTGCGGGGTGTGGAGCCGTGACTCCGGTGCGGGACTCCCGGTGCAGGACTCCCGGTGCAGGGCGTGGAGCCGTGACTCCAGTGCGGAGGGAGGGGTAGCAGGTGAATGCTAAGAGGACTCCGTCCCGCTCAGTCCCTGGGCAGCAATGGCGCCCCCTCCTCAGGGGAACAAGAGCGCAGGTAATGAATGAGCAGGTGGACGGCTGTCCTCCCTCGGCCACAAAGGACTTTCCCACGTGCCCTCCATGGTGGGAGGGCAGAGCTGCTGCTGGGAAGTCGCCGGGAAGGTGCAGTCCTGTGGATGCGGGAGGAGCCACCGTGGTGTCTCTGGCGACTGTGCCCAGGACTCCCAGCAGCAGAGCTGAGATGGAAATCTTCTCGATTAAAACAAAGGGAATTATGCAAACACCTGCATCCCAGGACTCCCGCCACTAGGGGAAGCATGCACCCGCTGCCCTGGCACAGAAGCCACACCCTGCTGAGGCAGGGCCAGGCACTACGTGGGGTATTTGCCAGGAGTGGGGGTAACGGCTCCCACTCGGCACCCGACAAAGAAGCCTGCCAGCCCCCCCTGACGGGCAGAGCGGCGGCCTCGCGTCGCCCAGCGGCCTGGACAGGCTCTGCTTCCGGGAAGGTTTCGGACCCGCAGGCGACAGGTCTGTTCTGAATGAGCTCGACCTCAGCAACATGCTGATGGTGTCAGGAGAGGAGCCCAGCCCCCACCCTGTGCCAAGAGCCCAGGTCCCAGCAGACCCACAGGCGACTGTCCCTCAAACCCTGCGGGCCCCCAGGAGGAGCTGGAGGAGCCGGCTGTGTGCAGTGGAGGCGGGAAGAGCAGGTGGCCGGACACCTGAGAGGCTGGAGGCACCCACACCTCTCCCATCAGGTGTGGGTGAGATGAAAGGAGACCCTTTGCTTCTCCCCAGGACCCAGAGGGCCAGAGGCTGGAGGCTCCCACACAGGTGGGCGGCTGGGTGGAGGCAGGGTGGGTGATAAAGGTGGGTGAGTGGATGGGATGACATGGGAGGGAGGATGGAGGAGGAGGGTGAGTGGACAGGCAGGTGTGGGAGGGAGGAGGAAGGAGGAGGGTGAATGGATGGGCAGGTGTGGGAGG
>NW_006298521.1:51481-51702 GCF_000327345.1 Myotis davidii
CAGACGGGGCCTCCCAGCCTCTGTGGAGCATCGGGTTGAAGGAGTCACTTGCTCGGCCGGAAGGCAGGCATTTTATTCGGGGTCTGAGCACAGACACTGACGTTTAATAGAGACAAGGAAGCCGAGTCCGGGCGCGAGCACAGGACGAGCTGCCTGGCTCCCACCCCGTGGAGGGAGGGAGCGAGCCCACGGCCTGCTCGGAGACTAAGGCCCTTGAGAGC
>NW_006298521.1:52778-54154 GCF_000327345.1 Myotis davidii
GGGGGCAAGGGCGCGCTGGGGGAAAGCTCAGCCATCCTCCGTCCTCCCCATGTGGAGTGACCAGCGCCGAGGCCGCCCGTCCTGACCTGAGAGGGACACTCTGTGGTGAGCGAGTAAAACCACGCACAGCCCTCCAGCGCCTGCGGCCGGGAGCAGAAACGACTGGGGAGCCGTTTGAAAGCCAACAACGGCTGCCTTGTCCGCAGGTCGAGGGGAATGGCTGCACTTGGAGTCTCCTTGTTTAGTTAAGGAGTCTCGGCGGCATTAAGCGCTGAGCACGCACCTGGGGGAGGGTCAGCTGAAGGGGAGCAGCCTTCTGCCTGGAGCTGGGGCCAGCCCTCGCCCTCCCGCCACGCGCAGGCGCCCAGAGCGGCTGAGCGGGCCCTGCTGTGTCCTGAGGGCCCGGAAGGACAGGCCACAGGCGCAGAGACAGCCTCCCACACCACCAGGCTAGAGCCCTCATCGAGCCCTCACTGAGCACGAGGCATCCCAGGCCATAGCGGCTGGGAGGAGGGAGATGGGGAGGAGGGAGGCTGGGAGGAGGGAGATGGGGAAGAGGGCCACGGCAATCAACGCTCCCCGGCCCAGAGCCGCTCCTGTGGGGATCGCACTGCAGCTGTCTGTGGGGACAGCGCCACACGGGAGGGGGATGCAGGAGCACGGAGGCAGGGCTGGGGCAGGCCCACGGCCACAGTGCAGCAAAGCACACGCTCTGCGCGTTCAGGGAGCCCGTGGCCACGCTCACATGGGCTCTTTATGGGCGACCACCCCCTCCTCCGGACCTCGCTGGCCGGCTGCTGCCACAGGTCGCCGCCTGGTTCTGCATCGGGTCGCTCTGTCCACGCTCTGTGCACTAAGGCAACAAACTACCAGGAGCGCACGCTCGGTGAGCCAGCATCCTCTCCACGTCACGTCATTAAACTCCACTCCCGCACGACCGTCAGCACGAGACGGGGTTATTCTAAGGTGAAGGGGACAGCCTTGCGCAGCCCCCACTTAAACCGAAAGCACAACCTAAGACGGCCGAGCACACACTGTAATCTCCCCGTAACGTGGAAGATGTTATTTCCTGACCCGGCAATTAACTAGACCCCGTGGAGAAATCATGCCAGCATCCCTGACAGCAGTGAGCACACAGGCGGGAACGGAGGCCCAAGGGCACCGGGAGTGCGCACCTCGCCAGGCGGTGGCAGCCCTGGCTCCAGAGCGAGGGCTGCCCACTCAGCGCTCCCGACTCCCTCACAGGACTGCGTCCTGGTTCTGTCCCTCAGGAGGGGGCGCTGCTGCCCCAGGGGTGGCCTCGGGGGTGCACGCTGCTGCCTCAGGGGTGGCCTCGGGGGGTGCATGCTGCTGCCCCAGGGGGGGCCCAGGCTGGG
>NW_006298521.1:54217-54553 GCF_000327345.1 Myotis davidii
TGCCACCCTGCAGGTGGGCAGAGTCGCAGGTCCCACAGCCACCCCCCTGCCCGCCCCCCCAAAGAGGTCTCGGGAGGCTCACCGTCGATGCGGCCCACGAGCTCCTCCAGCATCCTCACTTTCATCTGGATCCCGGGCTGGGCGAAGGTGTAGTTGTCCTGAGGGGAGAGAACAGTGAGGTCACACACAGCCGTGCGGCGTTCCAGGGGGATGCACAGGGGGACACGTGTGCCCGCGTGCCAGGCTGCGCACACGCCCTGGCAGTGCCGCGAGGCCAACTCCGAGGAGGGCCAGTCCGCCCTCTGATGTCAGAGGCCAGCACCATCCCAGGAGCCA
>NW_006298521.1:54801-56647 GCF_000327345.1 Myotis davidii
CTCAGCATGTTCAGAACGAGGCGGCAGCTGGCCTCCTGCGGGAACGGGCCTCCACGTGCCAGGGGTGACGGAGGGCCGGAGAGCACCCCCAGTGCCACACCCGCCCTGGGACCTGCAAAGGGAGCGGAGGTGCTGGCCAACGCGAGCCGGACGTTCCCCTCGGCCCGGTGCGGACCCTCCCTGCGGTGAGACACATCCTCCCCGCGGCCGCGGGCTGAGACCAAGTGCTTCTGCAGAAGGGGGCACGGCCAGCCAGCGCCTGGTGGGCAAGCACCGCCTGAAGCTGCTCTCCCTCTGCCCGGCGCCTGGCTGCGTGCCAACTGGGCAGAGCGTGGGCTCGTTCACACTGGACGGGCCAAGGGGCGGGCCTGACTTTGGGGCTTTCAGAGGACGAAGCTGACGAGAAACTGAGCTGAGGCCTCCTTCCTACACAACAGGGTCAGCCTGTCAAGGTTACATCTTGGACATAAAGGTCCTTTGAGCTCACACTGCCCAGGGCCATCTGGGCACTTACAGCATCACTCACAGGCCATACAAAGTCATCAACTTAAAACTACCCTCTATTTTGGTCAAACATTTAATTCGCCCCTAATGCCTTGGCAGGGCCAGGGCCATGACGGTGCGGGCCTTCCTCAGCCCGCGGGCTGGACGCCCCCACCCCTGCTGCAGGTCATGGGGCGCCTGCTGCCCACATGGGCGACAGCAGGGCCCACATGCAGCCCGGGCACGAGGCTGCTGGCCTCCCGTGACGGGCAGGGGTGCGTGCAGCACTCGAGGGGCCGCCCCCTTCCCACTCGGCATCCAGGGCCCAGGAGGGAAGTGGGGGCGACCTGGATGTCACGTGGTGACCGACCACGCAGGTCGCTGCTCTGAGTGGACATGCCCACGGAACTAGGAGATCCCAAACCTGGAGGCGGTACGAGGGAGCGCGTGGCTGGGTGTCACTCACGGGCCCCGGCTTGGTCCAGGGGAGAGGCTGCCCCGCAGGCCAGCGGCAGTGTCCGAGGCCGAGGACACACGCTCTGCGTCTAACACGGCCACACCCACTCGGCCACAGGCACACGCATGTACCGAGCCAGCGCAGGTGCCGCCGCGGAGCCAGGACCGCCTGCAAGGCCGCTGGACCGTTTCTCCAGAAGCGGAAACGCACGGGCTCAGGCACCACTGCTTTCGGGGAGATTTCTCCCAGCGGGTCCCAGAGACAGCTCGGGACTCCAATGGCCCCCCTCCCGGTCTCTGCCCCGTCTCTGCCCCATCCCCGCACAGCCCTCCGTGATCCTGGGCGTGCAGGGCGGGCTCTCCCGGGGGGTGGCTGCTGCACACTGATCTCCTGAGAAGTGAGGGCGGCCAGAGGCTGGGGTGAGGGACAGGACTCGGGGCGCTGAGGAAGTGTGAGCGTCAGGAAGACCTGGAAGGGCCTCTCGCTGAGACAGAGCCCAAGCTGAGGGCAGTGAGCGCTGGTGTCCGCGCACTTTAACAGGAGGCACAGCTGGGCTCGGTCTGAGCGCACGGGCTGGCCATGAAGACTTGCTTTCCCGCTGGAGAGAAGGGAGCAGGGGAGGGACACCACGGGTGGCGGCTGTGCTGGAAGCTCATGCGCGGCCACGGGACCTGGTGGCGGGATGGCGGGGGCTGGGTGGACGCGGGCACATCGAGGAGGAGGAGGAGGAGGAGTAAAGGACAGAGTGGCATGGCGGCCTCGGGCAGAGGCAGAGCGGGTTAATGGTCGATCCTGACGAACTCAGAGGCACACCCGCCCGCGGCCCCAGGCGAGTGCTCAGGGGCAGGTGCACTGATGCAGCCTGAGACCCAGGGCCCCTCCTCGCCGCTCCCAGGCGGCCCCACC
>NW_006298521.1:74744-75005 GCF_000327345.1 Myotis davidii
GCATGGCGACCAGCCCAGCGCCGGCAGTGCCACGTCACACCAACAGTCCGAGGACCAATAGCACGGTCCCTGCCCGAGGAGAGTGAGCGTGTGGCCATGATCGCGGTGACGACACTCACAGACGGAGACAGGAACACCAGTCTAAGCCCCAGGAGGGGTCTCAGGTCAGACGGAGCTGGGGTGGGAGCCTGCGACCTCTCTCGGCTCCGCCTCCTCGTCTGTGCCTGGGAGGACGGGGCTGCCCGCCAGGTCCACTCCACA
>NW_006298521.1:79183-80336 GCF_000327345.1 Myotis davidii
CACTCGGGGGGCCCCCCCCTTCCCACTCGGCATCCAGGGCCCAGGAGGGAAGTGGGGGCGACCTGGATGTCACGTGGTGACCGACCACGCAGGTCGCTGCTCTGAGTGGACATGCCCACGGAACTAGGAGATCCCAAACCTGGAGGCGGTACGAGGGAGCGCGTGGCTGGGTGTCACTCACGGGCCCCGGCTTGGTCCAGGGGAGAGGCTGCCCCGCAGGCCAGCGGCAGTGTCCGAGGCCGAGGACACACGCTCTGCGTCTAACACGGCCACACCCACTCGGCCACAGGCACACGCATGTACCGAGCCAGCGCAGGTGCCGCCGCGGAGCCAGGACCGCCTGCAAGGCCGCTGGACCGTTTCTCCAGAAGCGGAAACGCACGGGCTCAGGCACCACTGCTTTCGGGGAGATTTCTCCCAGCGGGTCCCAGAGACAGCTCGGGACTCCAATGGCCCCCCTCCCGGTCTCTGCCCCGTCTCTGCCCCATCCCCGCACAGCCCTCCGTGATCCTGGGCGTGCAGGGCGGGCTCTCCCGGGGGGTGGCTGCTGCACACTGATCTCCTGAGAAGTGAGGGCGGCCAGAGGCTGGGGTGAGGGACAGGACTCGGGGCGCTGAGGAAGTGTGAGCGTCAGGAAGACCTGGAAGGGCCTCTCGCTGAGACAGAGCCCAAGCTGAGGGCAGTGAGCGCTGGTGTCCGCGCACTTTAACAGGAGGCACAGCTGGGCTCGGTCTGAGCGCACGGGCTGGCCATGAAGACTTGCTTTCCCGCTGGAGAGAAGGGAGCAGGGGAGGGACACCACGGGTGGCGGCTGTGCTGGAAGCTCATGCGCGGCCACGGGACCTGGTGGCGGGATGGCGGGGGCTGGGTGGACGCGGGCACATCGAGGAGGAGGAGGAGGAGGAGGAGTAAAGGACAGAGTGGCATGGCGGCCTCGGGCAGAGGCAGAGCGGGTTAATGGTCGATCCTGACGAACTCAGAGGCACACCCGCCCGCGGCCCCAGGCGAGTGCTCAGGGGCAGGTGCACTGATGCAGCCTGAGACCCAGGGCCCCTCCTCGCCGCTCCGAGGCGGCCACAACCCTGGCTGACCAGGGGCCTCGTGAGCACCACAACGAGCTGGAGTAGCTGGGGGGCGGCAGCGGGCCTGTCGT
>NW_006298521.1:80896-93891 GCF_000327345.1 Myotis davidii
GGAGGCTGCTCGGTAATTAAGGGGAATGAACTATCCATCGGGGCAGCAGCATGGATTTTACGTTTCTCGATGCTGCTGTAAATTGAGTCTTTTTCCATTTTCATTTTCAAGTTGCTGCTCAATGACTCATTCTTAATGAACCCTCTGCTGCGCGCAGGCACCTGGCACGTGCTCTCTGTTTAATACCCTGTGCAGTGCTTCCACGAGCGGTCAATGTATCGACCGGGGCTCCGGTCCCAGCTCCCAGACGCTCCCCACCGAGCAGGACTCGGCGCACATGAGGCGGGGGCAGGCCGGCTCGTCCACCCTCTCTGCCCACGCCATGCTGGCTGCACCAACAGGCCCAGTCAGGGCCCGGGGGCCGCCTGGAGGCACCTTCCCCGGCACCAGAGCAGCCCCTGGACCCCTCTCCTTCCAGCTGAGCTGGAGATGAGGCCCGGGCTGGTCCGGGCTCCAGCGTCTCAGCTGGTGTCGGAGGGTCCCGAGCGCCAGGGAGCTGGCCTGTGGAGCATGACCCTCTCCACGGGCTCCCTGTGCCCTGGCGTCTGTGACAGGCTGTCCCTGCTCTCCCTGCGGGCACATCTGCAGTGGCTGACACACACGCTGTACCTGAGGGACGCCCTGCAGCATCCACACATGGCCCCCGTCCCCGGCCTGTCATCCCGGCTTCCTCCACCGAGCCCCTCCCTGTGCACACTTTCGGCCTCTCCCTGCGGACCCCTACATGGGGCAGTGAGGCCTGGAGGAGGCCTGTGCATTTTGCCGACGGAGGAGGGCGCGCCCGCGGCCTGGCTCACCTGGATGCCATCCAGCAGCCGGCTCATGCACCAGTACGTGTCGGCCTCCACGTTGCGCAGCACGTCCACAGGCACGCGGGACACATCGGCGATGTCCACGTCCTCCTCCTCTGCAGAGCATGGGAAAGACACGGAGTTAGCCGGGGACCACGACACAGGACACGGACAAAGACACGGGACATAGACCCGGGACACACAGGCGCGGAGGAGGCTGCTCTGCGGTCACCTCTCCGGGCCCATTTCTCTTGATCTAAGGAGGTGACTCATGTCTCTTCCACCTCATCACTTAGTGCTTCTCAATTTCAATACCTAATCAGACGCAGATAATGAATATTCTGAATCCTTTCCAATTAATTAGCATAATTAATATGTTGTAAATGATTGCTTCTCAAGCAATGCACACTCTAATAAGAGAAAACCTACATGAATTACTTATAACTAACGGGTCTGGAAGTTCTCGGTAACACTTTAAAGTCCTGATTCTAAGATACTCCACACGCGCTCAGTGATAATCCTCTAAAACCATTTCCAAGGTGAGAGGTTTCAAAGCCACGGCAGGTAAATCCCCGATTGACAAGCAAAGATCCAAGAAGGCAGCCGCGCAGGCGTCTGAGGGGCTACGAGACCCACGATGTCCCTCGAGTGGGAAAACCTAATGAGGAAACACCATTAAGGTCAAAAGACGCAACACAGACGCCTCGCTGAAATGCTAGCGGACATTCGGACAAACTGACTTCAGACCCTCGTAAAGAAGCCGCCAGCCGCATGACACTCACAAGAACCTAAAAATGGTGTATCCTGTTTTTAATTTGCTTTTGTTTTACTTTGCAATTGTGCAAGGCATCTTTGCAAGGAAAACAACTTTAAAATTGAAAACATAAATGTTAAGTGTCAGAGTCCCGGGGATGTGAAGCTGGGGGACGGGAGAGGGGGCCCATCTCAGACCCAGGCTGTGTGCTCCGCCGCCCGCAGGCCGCCCGCAGCCTCGGTGGAAGGAGGGAGCTCCCCGATCACAGCTGTGGGCTGGAGTCTCCCAGAGGCACCTGGGCCTCCCCCACCCACCAGACCCCACCCCCCCAGCAGGAGCAGCATAAGGCTTTTCCTGGGCCAGAGCCAGGTCACAGATGGTAGAAATGGCCTCCTGAGGGGGTGGCCTCGCTGGGAAGAGTTCCTGCAACTTAATCCACACCCCACCCACGGGAGCAGCTGGGTGACTTCCCAACTCCAGCGCTGAGTCAACAGCAATCACAGAAGCCTCTTCAGAGGCCCTTTCCGCCCACTCTTCTCCCCCGAGGCCCTTCAAGGCTCTCAGATGCCTCCTTCCCGAGATGAAAGGTAAACGCGGAGAAGAGCCGTCCAGGACGCGACCGCCTGGTGCACAGGGGCGGGGCCCACGGCCAGGTCCGCGGGACGCGGCTGCTCCCAGGCGGCGGGAGCCGCGCTGATTTCTCCGCATGTGTAGCTGGCTCGTTATTTTGTCCACAGGAATGTGGGCGGTCTGTTGGAGGTGTCATTTCTCACGTGGGCCACTTGCTACTCTCCGATGTGATGCAGTGAAGGCGTTTACTCAGAGGCCTGCCCGGCGATTTGAAAAAGCAGAAAGGCAGGAGCAGGCGGTGGGGACAGGAGCAGGCAGCCGGCGGGCCAGCACCGAGGCGCGTGGTGATGAGCGCAGAGGCCCAGGAGAGGCCCAGATGGGGGCACAGCTGCCGCCGACGGGCAGAGCGCAGCTTCCACGTTCTGGGTGCCGCCTCCTGCGGGCCACTCATCTGAACCTTGCTGAGTAGCCGACAGGCAAGGCTGCAGCTGGGCACTGGCCAGGAAGGGCACAGCCAGGTGCCAACCTTCCCCTGAAATCAGAGCCACGCCCTCTGCCTGGGTCTCACTGCGCCTGAGACAGGGCAGCACGAGCCAGCGCCCACTGAGCTCCCTGGGCAGACACAAGTCTAGACAGTATGACTTCGCCAATGAAAGAACAATCCCCCCATCTCCCCCCCCGCTCCCCCGTCACGTGGCAATAGCGCCTGTGAGCACAGCTGCCCCCGAGCGCCGGGTCGCCCGAGGGGGCTCGCTGCCCAGGACCAGGTGGCCCGCGGAGGAGCACCTCACTGGGAGCAGGGTCTGGCAGGGTCTGGTAGGGACGAGGCCTGGCACAGCGACGTCCCCTCGTGGTGAGCCGATGGCTGCTGGGACCGGGACCACCAGGGTAAGCCGTGCCCCGGACCTCGAGGGCTTCCAGGACACGCCGCGGGCACAGCGCTCGGAGCCAGCGCCTGTGGAAGAGCAGCCAGAACCAGCAGCCAGAACCGTCCGCAGCCGCGTCTCCCGCACGCCCCCCGCGAGGAGTTGAAGGTGGGCACCTGGCAGCTCGTGACGGGGCGGTGAGCCCTTAATCACACGGACTTCAGGTCCACAGAGACAGTCCTGCTGGGGAGAGCGGCCACCGTCCAAGGCTGTAAATTCATAGAACTCCGGCTCAGCAGAGCAACTGGCACTGTGATGAAATGGGACTCGCGGCGGAATGTTTAATCCAGCTATAAACACTGTCCACCTGCAGGTGCAGACTGACCACCGCCACGGTCCCGGGTGTCACGGGGCGGGAGCGAGTGGGGAAGCTGCTGCAGCTGTGAGGCCCGCTGCCTGGATCTTTGGTCCTGACGTGGCTGTGACGGGAGTGTTGGTTAACAGCAATGCTGTCTATTGAAACACTGACACTGCTGTTAACGCGGATGGAGCACTTTCTGTGCAGAAGAACACAGGGCAGGGGGGAGGCTGAGGCAGGCCCGCCCCGCTTGGTCCCACTGACTCTCCACCTGCACCGACTGGCTGTGTCACTGCTATTCGCTGAGCAGGGGCATCTGCAGGGAGATGGTGCTCCCATGGCCACGTCTGCAAATAAGATCCAGCCGGGCAGGCCAGGTGTCCAGAGGGCGGGAACGTCGTCCCTACGCCAGGAGGTGGCAGTTCCAGACCCAGTGAGGGCACGGCTAGGCTGTGGGTCAGAGTCCCGGTCAGGTGAGGATTTTTTTAAATTTACTTTTTAAAAAGACCCAGCCAGGTAGAGAGTGTGCGTCACAGTGTGACAGGGACAGCTCAGGCAGCTCGGAGAGCACAAGGCAGGAGTCACAGACGGGCACTCGAGCTGAGCCTTGGGAGACACAGAACTGAGCACCCAGGAACAGACAGATGACGGGAGGAAGGGCCTGCAGAGCCCAGAGCTGGGCAGCTGCTCAGGACGTCTGCACAACTGAGGCAGGAGGGGGTCTCGGGGACCATGAGGCACCTGGGCCAGGCTCTGGAGCGGGCCCTTCTAGAGGGAAGGGGAAGCCCTCGGGTCCCCTGCCCATCGGGGTCACTCACCAAGCTGGTGCCTGAAAGCATGGCAGGTGGTGAGGAATCCGACCGGGTAAGGAAGGGCCAATGCCCCCGCCAGGGCCCGCACACCCCGACCGCTCCCGAGGCACAGACACACTGGGCGCATCACTGAGGCCCTCACCTCAGGAAAGACAGTGCCAGGACCAGACCCCCCCAGCATGAGGGGCCAGGCTCTGGGCATGGGCACCGAGGACGGGTGACAGGCGGCTGCCGCACCACCACGGCTCCCTCCTGGCCTGTGTCACGGACGTGTCGCCCCCACCATGTCCTACTTGTCTGCTCTGTCCCCCGCTCCCACCAGGCTCCTCCAGGACAGGAGTGACCTCCATCATGCCCACGTCCCCACACCCCCGGGAGCTCCGGCGAACGAGCGGCCTACGTCAGCGAGCTCACAGCCCCAGAGGAACAGAGCCCAGATCCCCTGGCTGAGGGACGTGCGCGGCCCTGCTGAGCCGGCGACAGTCAAGTCTGGCCTCCTCTGCTGATGGCAGTGCCCACACTGAGTCGACTAACAGGACTCGGTTGCTCGGAAGGACGCAATCTCCAGACACTCCCGTGGGACGTGCTCTCGTCCACAAGCCGCGAGGCGAGGCTCAGCCCGAAAGCGCCCGGTGTCCCCAGTGTCCAGGGTGACAGGGCCCGGGACTGCACACTTCAGGCCAGCTGGAGGGTCCCTAAAGCAAGATTCAAAAAGATGGCAGACCAAGCAGATGTGTGGACCTGGGCCCTGCCCTGCGCCTCACACGGGCACCTGTGCGGAGCGCGGACCATGCCCTGCCCGAGGGAAGCTGCGCAAGCCTTGTGGGTGCGGCGGGAAGAAACCCGCTCAGCCGGGAACGCAGCTGGGGTCCTGCCCTCAGCCGGGTCTCAGTGGCCATGGCCACGCGTGAGCACAGACAGCTCCCGCCCAACACCCTCCTCCCCTGGGGAGCCGGCTCTGAGGGCGGCTGGGCAGCTGGGAAGAAACATTCCCAAGAAGCCTGTGGACCCAGTGGCCCCTTCAGAGGCCCTGGGGAGCAGGGGGGTGCTGGAAAGGCTGCCACGCAGGCCAGGGCCATGCAATCAGGGCAGCGCTGACCACAGGCCACCAGGATGAGGGACTCGGACAAGCCCAAGCCGGGTGGGTGCTCAAAGGTGCAGAGAAACCGTGACACACTGAACACACCAGAAGAGGAACGTGCGGGAGCAAGAGACTGCGGGCTCGCTCAAGAGCGGAGGCGGGCAGGGCAGGTGGGGTCTGGTCCCCTGGGACCTGAGCAGACAGTGTCAAAGGAGCTCGGGAAGGCAGAGGGAGGGGAGTGGGAGGCCCTGGCCTTTCCCGTTAGGGCCCCCGACCCGTGGGTGGCAACGGGGGCGCCTGGGCCCCTGCAGGCTCGCAGACGCTGGGACAGGCCGCCGCCCGCAGTCACGCTGTCACCCGGCCCGGAAGGCTGTGTGTCTGCACCGCCTTCTGCAAGAGCGCCATCCAGCACCAAGATGGGACCCCTTGCAGCACCCACCATCGGCGCACCCACCGCTCCCTCCTGCAGGCAGGGTGTGCCTTCCTCACCCCTCAGAGCGCCGGGGCCCTGTGGTGTGTGGTCCTACTGTGCGGGCTACAAAGTGCAAGCCAGGCCCCAGGTCCTGTGTGGGACACAGCGTGAAGCATGCCTTTCCCAGGGATTTCACAAAAGCCATGGAGTCTGTCCTGACCTCCTCTATGTGGACAACAGTCACACTGGACCAGGGCCCACCCCCGTGACCTCACTCACCCCCGTAATTACCCAAATACAGTCACATTCTGAGGCGCAGGGGGGACTCCAGCGCTGAGCCGGGGGTAAGAATTCAGTGGATGACATTCATGCGCGCACACACACTTTTTTTTTCTTATTGATGTGAGAGAGGAAGGGAGAGGGAGAGATAGAAACACCAACGATGAGAGAGAATCATGGATCAGCTGCCTCCTGCATGCCCCCCACTGGGGATCGAGCCTGAAACCCGGGCCTGTGTCCTGACCGGGAATTGAACCGTGACCTCCTGCTTCATTAGATCACGCTCAGCCACCGAGCCACCGGCCGGGCCACAGACAGGTGTAGGCGACAGGTCCTGCTGTTTTTATTCACGCCCCACTCACTGTCACCCCTGGGAGGTATGTGATGGAGTCACGCTCCCGGCTGCCTGGAAACCAGCGCCCCACACGGGGGGCTCCCCGGTGCCGGGCCGGTGCGGGGCTCGCACTAGAGCCGCCTCTGAGGGCCGCCCGCCCCAGGAGCACGGAGAAGGCACCGGCCTCCCAAGCAGCGCAGCCCCTCCCAGGAGGCTGTGCCCGGATCGTGGGGCCAATCTCCTCACCTGCAGGCACGGAGGGTGGTCCTTTTTCACCATTGCTAACTTGACAGATAAAAACAGAACTGCGTTATTGGCTCAATTTGCATTTCCATTACTAGTGAACTAGCTGGGGTTTTCTTTTTAAGTTTATTATTCAATCGTGTTCCCCACTTTGTAACATCTCTGCTTATTTCCAAAAAGGTTTTAACCATCCATTTGCTCTTCACAGAGATAAGAAACGGAGCTGAAAGAGGACAACTGCCACCGCCCAGCGCCCCAGGGCAGGGAGGCAGAGGGGCAGAGGGGCAGGGGTGCAGGGGGGCAGGGGCTGCTGTGGGCAGCGCCGCCCAGCGCACACACCTCCGGTCAGTGAGGGGCCGCCTCCTCGCGGACACGGGAGCCGTCGGAGCGGCCGAGGAATAACTCATGCTGCCTGACCTTTCTTTCGCGACCCCACTCGGGGTACTTTAATCAGATACATCGATAGGTGCTAATTAGCCCTGCTTGCAGTAAGTCAACATTAACAAGCCACTTCGCTAATAAATCAAAAAGTCGTAATTGGCATTTTAATTTTTCATAAGGAACACACGGCGCAACGCTAGACAGAGCCGCGTTGCAGCGCGCAATCACCCATAGCAGGGCCCGCGGCCAGCCTTCGCTGTTATTAACGCATAAACGCGCTTTCCGATGAGGAGAAATGGCTGTCAGACCGCATCTTATTAGTCAACTATTACACTTTCTTAATCACGCGTCAGTTTAATTGCTCCTGACATGGGCTATAAATAGGGTTTTGTGGTTCGATAAAACCCTCCGGGCTAACCCCGTCGCTGCCAGCGCTGGTCCGAAAGTTCCCTGGGCCCCGGCGGGGCCCCTCAACCTCCCCGGGCCAGGCGTTTCCATCCAATCGGCTGTGACATTCGGAAGCATTTTCCTAATTTATGCCCCAAAACACGTGAAGACACTGCTTATTCCACTCGCAGTGTGTCTTCTATCGCCTCCCTCACGGTCAGGAACCCGCATCCTCAGGTCCAGATGGACGAGAACGAAGGCACTGACACCGACCCGTGGGAGCTGCTAGGATGCTGCCCCCTCCCCTCCAGGGCTCAGGGTCCCGACCTGCCCCTGCCTGGGCGGGGCTGCAGCAGAGCAGAGAGGAGAAGGCACTGACCACGCAGGCACATACACGGGAGAACTGACAGCAGGGACAGGCAGGACTCGGGACAGACTGTGGCACCTTCCCTCCGTCCATCGCAGCCGCCAACCAGCCGGGCAGCACGTGCTAGTGCGTGCCAGGGGGTGAGCCGGGCCCCCCGCCAACCGGGGGCTCCCTGAACACCTCGGGGCCGCGGCCCAGAAGAAACCTCTCACACAGCCTCTCTCCTGCTGGTCACGACTGCATCGCTGTGATAACCAAGTCCCTGCCAGCACCGACGACCTCTCCTGATGGAGCGGGCTTGCAAGACCTGGGAGTGGCGCCCAAACACAGCCCGAAGAGGTGCCATGACATGCTGGCCGAGCTGGATGGAGGGGCCACAACACTGGCTTCCACCGGGGAAGGCCCATCCTGCCTGGAGGGGGTGGGAAGGCTCCTGGAGGCGAGAGCCGATGTGTCAGGCCTGGAACCATGCACGGGCAGAGCTGTAACCGCCCAGCCGCCCAGCGTCCCGCAGCCCCACTAGAACTGCTCCTCCCGAGCACCCCTCAGCCCCCCTGACACCACGCCCTGGGCCGTCCATCCGTCCTGCCACTCGCCAGCAGGGCCCCTGTGGTCACTGCCAGGCCGAGGGGCAGGCTGCCTGACGGACAGGCACCAGCACACAGAGCACGCACCGGGCCATCCGCTCGCAGCGGCACCGATCCCATCGGTGAGCAGTCAGGTCTGTGCGGCCTGGGGGCTGAACGAGAAGCCCTTAGTCGCCCTGTGACGCTTGCCCGCGCACAGCTCTGTGGACTGGACAGCTGACAGAGGCACTGGGCCCCAAGGGCACATCATCATGAAGCACGCTCCCCGGGGCTGTGGTCCTCACATGGGAAAGGGGGTCCGTGGAATTCCTGAGACCTGCCAGGGCCGCTCACACCCGCCCCAGCACCTCCTAGTGGGCTCCCACTTGTGGAGGAGGCCTCCCTTCCAAGGCCTGGCTGCAGCGCCGGGATTTCTGGACTCTCCGTGGCACGAGCAACCACGCTCAGCATCCACGCTGTGCTCTGTGACCGTCTGTTGCGTGCATTCCCTGTGGCCGGGAGGGACCGTGTGGCCCTCTGTATGGCTCTGTCACCAGCACCGAGGCTCGTCGCGTTGGAGCGTGAGGCATGCTGTCCTTTCTTCCCGCCTGCCGCTGGCGCAGCGCCCTTTACTCATACCTCGCACTGACGAGCCCGTGGTGAACAGTGCCATGTGCCAGCTGCTGGTCCCACACAACCACGTCCCGCGTGGGCTGGAGCGCCAGGCAGTCTGCCGGAGTCACTGCACAGTTTACAGCCCCAGCAACGCGCCAGATCCACGTCTGTGCCTCCTGTGTGAGCGCCGCCGTCCGCGGGCGCATGGGGTCTCTCGGCGAGGCTTGGGGTTGCACCCCATCGGTTATGGCAGCGCCTTTCCGTGAGCGTATCTGCGGTGTGTGTTCCCTAAAGAAGCGCCGATTCCAATGCTCCGCCGTGTTTAACAGGGGCCTGGAGTGGTGAGAGCTCGTCGCTTGCTGCAGATGCTCGTTTCTCAGTGCGTGCTGTGCTGACTCCCCCGCTCGGCGGTGCCAGCGCAGGGAGCTCCCATCTCGGGGCGGTTGGCCTACGTTCTCTCGCCGCTTTTGCCTTTGGTGTCACACCTCCGCAACCACAGCCTCGCCGCGGCTGACGACCCGGCCTGTGTATCTTACAGGAGGCTCACAGGTCACCTATTTTGTCTGCGGTGCAAGGCAGGGATGGACTTTAGTTGTCTGCGTGTCGATATCTAGATGTCCCAGCACCATTTGTGGAAAAGACCATCTCGCCCCTGAGTGGTCTTGGCGTCCCTGTCAAACAATCACCATCGAGATGAAGGTCCACGCCACACAAGCCTATAGCTCCATGAGCCACGTGTCTGTCCACGTGCCAGAGTGACACTTGCTCTTTACTGCAGTTTTGTAGTAGTTGTTCTGGCTGCTCTGGATTCCTTGAATTTCCATATGAATTTAGACAAACCTGCCCATTTCTGCTACCAAGCCAGGTGCCATTCTGCCCGGGACGGAGGGAGTCTTTCGGTCACTCTGGGGAGACTGCCATCCACGCACTTCCGACTCCCCCAACCACAGACACGGACGTCCTTTCCTTACTGAGCGCTGCCTTAACACAGTTCAACCACGTGCTTGGTTTGGAGAGGACAAACCTTCCACTTTTTGGCTAAATGTACACTATTTTATTCATTTGATGCTATTGTAAGTGGAATCGTTTCACAGTTTCACTTTCGGGTTGTACACTGCAAGTGCAGAAAAACACAACTGATTTCAGTACCTGGATCTCGACTCCCTCCCCCGGGCTGATTGTTTATTAGTGTTCCTGGCTGTCAGTGGGTTCCCTGGGGTTTTCTATGTACGAGATCACTTCCTCGTTTCCATCCGGGGACCACTGCTTCCTTTCTGCTGAGCCGCTGGCTGGAACCCGTGCCCGCTGAACAGGGCGGAGATGCCGACACCTTGGGGGAGAGCTTCCGTCCTTCCCGTTCAGTCCAATGTGAACTAGGAGTCTTCACGGATGCTCTCATAGGAGGAAGTTCTTCTAGTCCTAGTTTGTTGAATGTGTGTTTTTTCCATGAAAGCGTGTTAGATTTTGTCAAATATTCATCAATTGAGATGATCTTGTGGGTTTTTTCCCTTTATTCTGTTAATCATGTAGTGCACTGCAGTCATGGATTTTCATATATTAAACCAACCTTGCATTCCTGGGCTGCATCCCACTTGTCATGATGCCTAACCCTTTGCTGTGTTGCCACATTCAGATGGACTGTTACATCCATCTTCCTGAGGGACATTACTCTGCGGTTTTCTTTCCTTGGGATGTCTCTTCTCAGTGTGGTATCAGGATTTCAGAATAAATTGAAAAGTATCCCACCTCTTCTACTTTTGGGAGAATCCGTGAGGGGTGCTGAGACTTCTTTGTTAATTCCTGGTGGGACTCACCAGGGAAGTCAGCTGTCCTAAGCTCTTCCTGTGGGAATTCTTTAAACCAAGAACTCAGTCTCGTAGCTGCGTTGCTCTTGTACATGTCCACACAGGTGCTGATGCTGACAGGCATGTGCACACACGTTGGGAGAGAGAGTTATTGTGAGGGACAGGCGCACAGTCAGGGGGCCGGCAAGGCTGAGGTCTGCAGGACAGGCCGACAGCTGGGCGCTCAGGCTGGGTTTCCATCAGAGGAGAATGTTTCCCTCCTTCCCCAGGGAACCTGTCTTTGCGCTCAGGGCCGCCACCTATCCAAGGAGGCCCACCCACTGTGCAGGCGGCTGGCTCTATGCAAAGGCTCGTCCTTCCAGTCTCGTCCCATCTCAGATACACCTTCACAGCCGCGTCAGGCCTGGCGTTGGACAAGCCCGTGGCGCCACGGCCTGGCTGTTGGGGAACTGTCTTTCTGGGCGCGACTCCTTCCATCTCCGCTACCTAATCGGAGAGCTGTCCGCGCGTTCCCCTCGCGCTGCGCATTCTAGCCCTCGCGCTGTCAGGGACAGGATGCTCCTTCTTTCTGGGTCGTCCGGGTAAAGGCTTGTCCACTTTTCTGAGTGGTTTAAAGAACCATCTTTGGTTTATTGGTTCCCTCTGTGGTTTTTCTCTTTCCCGATTCACTTGTTTCTGTCCGAGCCTTTGTCTCCCTCCGCCTGCCTGTCTGGGCTTCAGTGTGTTTTTCCTTTTCTAGTTGATGAAATTGAAGAGCGAATGATTTGAGGCGTTCCTTTAACACAGTCATTTACAGTAAATTTCTCCTGGAGCGCTGCGTGAGCTGCATCCCGTAAGTTGTGGGATGTTGTGTTTTTAGTTTCACTCATTTCTAAGTAATTTCTAATTTTCCTTCTACTTTCTTCTCTAACATAATGCTTTTTATGGGTGTGTTCTACAATTTTCATTATTTGTCAAGTTCTTCGACTTTCCTTCATTCTGGGGTCTAACTTAAAGTCACTGTGGTCAGAGGACACACTGCGCATGCCTTCCCCCCGGGCGTGCAGGGCGGCCTCAGGGCCAGTGCTGGTCTGCGCAGCCGGCGCTCTGGCGCTGAGAGGAGCTGCTGTGGGGGCCGGGCCCTGTGGACCCGGGTCAGCTGGTTTCTGCTTGGCTCGTCTTCCTTCTGGCTCCTTGGTGGTCTTCTGTCTGGTTTTCCTACCTCTTACGGACGTGGTGTGTCACTCCTTTTTAAAAAGATATTTTCGACAATGTTTAATGCCTTTGCAATGAGGTAAAACTTAAATGCCGACAAGGAAAGTTAAAACAAATGATCTAACTGTGATTTATCGTGAGAAACTGGCAGCAGCTCTCCCCTCCCTGTCACTCACAGCCCACAGTCACTCCGATCATGGACACGGGCAGGAGAATGGCTGCGGCGCCCGCCCGGCTGACACGGGCTCCTGCTTATCTCCCGGGCCACTCCCCCCGCCAGCCTGCGCTAATGCCCACGCCAGGGCACTCCCCGCTCCACGGCCGGCACCAGCAAGGTCTTCTCCGGGCAAAATGAACACATTTAGAGCAACCCCTACTTCTGAGATTCTGACTTACAAATAGGAAAATGCAAATAAATATTCATGTTCGTAAGTACATGCATTTATTCCAATCCCACTCCACAGGTTTCCAAAGTCATGATTTTAGGAGAAAATGACATGTTAAAGCAAATTTGAGCTCACACGTGCAGATCATGAGAATCAATCATAAAACAGCCCTCACCTTCCCACGTGTCATCACGCCTCCCCCGGGGTCCCGCCCACATCCAGTCTCTGCAGGTGTGGGTCCAAAGTGCCCCTCAGAACCGAGTCTAAGTTTAAATGGAGGATAAGGTGGGGGGTGCTTCTTCACTTTTACAATGGTGAAAATATTTAGTAAAACTAAAATATAATTCTCTGCTTAAACTGTGCGATTCAAGGTGATGGAATAATGTTTCTTATTTTTAAACCAAATTTAACATTGTTAAATATATCAGTCGCTGTTTGAAAAATACTGGCTTTACTTAGAAATTACATCACAGCCAGGGGGCGGACCTCAGAACTGCACAACAGTGGACTGGCTTCAGGAATCAGGCTACGTCACCTCCACAGAACGCTCCGTGCAGGAGCAGAGGTGATCCTGACAAAGACGTAAACACGGGAAAGCCTATGCCACAAGGTTAAACGGGAACAAAGCACAAAGCAGAGTTTTATACACGATGTGCTCGGGACCACGCAAATACCACGCACGGAAAGAGGCTTAGCGGGAACACGGCATAACAGTGTTACCAGGAGTGGGGTGGCCGCGCCCCGCTCACCAGGGCCTGAGGGGGCCGCGCACAGGCCCAGGCGCACGGCCCAGA
>NW_006298521.1:94294-95786 GCF_000327345.1 Myotis davidii
TGGCCTCCGTGCGCAGAGCGATGCACACGGACACACGCCCCGTGCAAGGAGCCGACACCGCCTGGGGGCGAGGCGGGGAGAGGAACACCCCACAGTGACAAGGCAAACCCCAGCCATGGTCTCAAAAGCTGTGAGGGACGCGGGTACTGCACCTCGTTTTAAAGTGAAAGCGGCAGCGAGGGTGGGGAGGGGGTGCACAGACTGGAGCCCCCCACTTGGCTGGGGATGTCCATGGGGCGGCCACACTGACAGCAGTCTGCGGTCCCCCAAACCGTGACACGTGGAGTTGCCATGTGGCCCCACAATCCCCCTGCGGGTGCGTGACCGGGAGAAAGGACACCATGTCCTCAGCAGCGTCATTCCCAGCAACCGCAGAGCCCTAGAGCCGGCTCCTTCCACGCATGAGCGGGTAGAGGGAACGTGCCTGTGCATACAACGAGGCGCTAGCTGGTCCTAAAGGGGCTGAGGCACTGACACGCTCCGACATGGATGGGTACATGCTATGACGCGGACGGGCGAAGACACGCTCTGTGAGAGGAGCCGGCCCGGCCCCACCGTGCAAGCGTCACTCACGTGAGCTGCGGGCAGAAAGGAGACGGTGGCTGCCGGGGCAGACGGGCCGGAGTGACGGCTCCTGGGTTTGCACTTCCTTTCAGGACGATGGAGATACTCTGTGGCTAACAGGTGGTGATGGCTGCGCTACTGTGAACCCACCGAGTTCTTCACTCCCCGGTGAGCTGCCCGCACGTGAGCCCATCTCCCGAAAGCTGCCCTAGGAAGTTCCCCCAGCTGCAGGCTCTGGCGCGGGGGGCGCAGAGGAAACCGAAGGGCAGACGACGACGACCTTGCTGCCGGGTGAAGGGCACGGGCTCCCACCACCCGGTAACTCCCAGAACAGAAAGGGAAACTGTCCAGAACCCAGAGCTCTTCAAAGGGAGCTGGGCGGCGGGGAGGGAATCCCGGGGACAGACGCAGGTGCCCACCGCGTACGTCACGGGCAATGTGAGCTCGGGGACTGGGGCAAGGACGCCGGTGCATCTGAGAGCTGCTGAGAGGAGCTTGGAGAGCCCCATCACGAGAAAAAGCGTTCCTCTCTGGTGACAGACGGGAGCTAGACTTGCGTGGAGGCCATGTCACAACATCACAGTCTCCAGCCTCGATGCTGCATGTGGGAAACTAAGCACCGCTGTCCGTCAGGCACACACAGACCTTCAGTATGAGGCCTGCGGCCCTCCACCCACCATCCCGTGTCCCCACGGCTGCCCCAGGAGGGGCTCATGCACGCCCCCCTGGACCTGCCACCACCCTCTGCCCACGTCTGGCAGGTCACAACGGCAGGCGCTCGGGTAAGTTCTAGCCGCATGCCTGTGGCACCGCACGCTGCCTACCACTCCTCCCTTGAAACCGTCCGCACACTGGCTCCTGAGACACCCCTGTCTTGCCTCCAAAGCGCCCCCCCCTCCCCCGCCACACACGCCCCTCCCCGGCCTCT
>NW_006298521.1:95807-104480 GCF_000327345.1 Myotis davidii
CCCGGCCTCTGCCCCAGGAGGCGATCGCAGACCCGCTGGGGGCAGGAGCCCATGAGGACGGGTCAGGAAGATATGAGAACAGCGCTCTCAGCGACAATGCCCTGTGCCCTCCACACCGAAGGTGGCACGAGACGCCGGGAACACGTCAGCGCCCACAGCGGCAGCTCCTGCTCACTCCGCACGCCCGGCACAGGCTCATGCTCCTCGTGCTCTCACTCACTCAGGCCGAGCAGCAGCCGAGGAGGCGGGCTCTGCCTCCGGTCCCCGCCCCGCGGGCCGCACAGCTGGGCAGAGGGGCCGGACCTGGCAGCTGCGGAGCCGCATCCCAGCGCAGGGCCTCAGCAGTGGCAGCGGCCTGACCACCGAGGCCCGGACTCCCCCGCAGAGAGAGCCTCGCCTGGAGGCGGGCAGCCACGTCAGGCCCTGGAGCCAAACTCAACCCAGCCTGGCGCCATGACACTGGGGTCAGGACGGACCCTCCCGCACTCCCGGGCAACCATCCCCACGGCGGCCTCATCGCCAGCCCGTCCCGGAGGCAGGTGCTCGCACGCTCTCCCTCTCCAGCTGTTCTCTGCACCACGTGCTGCATCATCAGCACCACGTCCACGTCCCTCCGCCCCGTCCCGCGGCTGAGCCGGCAAACGCGCTCAGGGCCGCCGGGGCCTCGCGCACGATAGGGGCCAAGCAGTTAGGACGAACTTATTTACCACGTTAATTAAATGGTCTAGTTAACATGGAACATCAATTCTCCAATCACATCTCGGCTGATCTTTCTCAATTAGCAGCCTTGACGTCTGTTGACGGGCCTCCTCAGCAGGGCGCATTAAGAGCGGCCGTGAGCGGCGGAATGGAGGGCAGGCCCGGCCTCCTGCGGCCTCTCCCGACGCGGGAGACAGGGAGGGAGCCCGCCGCTCATTAGCTGCTGAGCAATGAGAAGCCCTCCTCCAACATCAGCAGGGGAATGAGGTGCGAGGGACTCAATAAAGTGCCCTAACCGAGCCCCGTCCTCCTCGGACAGCCGTCCTCCAGGAAGCCGGGTCTCCGCTGCAGGGACAGGACCCACTGGACACGGAATCGGCAGAGACAGGCACGGACACGCAAATCCCAGGACGGAGGGCCACACGGAGACTGTTACAGACGCGGCCACAGAAAGGCTGCAGCCAGGGAGCAGGGCCGGCCTGCTGTCCCCTCTGCCCGCGGCGGGGTGAGAGCACAGCCCTCACGCGGGGCATCGGCGCTTTTTCTGAGGACACAGAGGGAGGGAGACGCACGAGGGTTCAACAGCAGCCACACGGCGCACCTGAACCTCCATCAGACCGGTCATCGTGCACATAATTAACACAGCTTCCCGAAATGACACGCTGGTGCGTCAGGCAGAGAGGTGGTGAAATGTGCAGAAATGCCATCAGAGACGACCCGTCTTTACCTTGTACGCAAAGCATCCCCCTAACATGCCCCACCTCCCACAGCACAGTCACACCACTAATACTCCACCTCCCACAGCACAGTCACACCACTAATACCCCACCTCCCACAGGACGCAGTCACACCACTAATACCCCACCACCCACAGCACACAGTCACACCACTACTACCCCACCTCCCACAGCACACAGTCATACCACTAATACCCCACCTCCCACAGCACACACTCACACTACTACCCCACCTCCCACAGCACGCAGGCGCACACAGAGCTGGTGCTGACGGAGAGCGAGACCCTTCGGCGTGGACTACACTCCAGCTCACACGTCACCAGAAACAAGGCACCGACAGTGGCAGCTGCACCCTGGCCTCAGTGGCGAAGCACTTGGACCAGGGCTGTTACGGCGAGAAGACCACGCTTCCTCTTGCTAGCTCACCTTCCTGACACTACAGTTGGTAGCAATTCTCAACGTGGTACGATCACCCACAGAAAGGCCCAGAAGTTCATGGTTACCGACAGCGAGGAAGCGCGTCAGGACATGCTCTTACCCGTGTGCTCGCAGATGAAGACCACGAAGAAAGGGGTGACCAGGTCGTTGATGCCCTGGACGTAGCCACTGGCAGGGTGGCGAATAGCCCATATGAACAGGATCCTCTCGAAGATCTGGAAGAGAATGGAGCACGTGGTGAAGCAAACAGTGAGCCATCAGAGGCATTAGGACGCACTCTTTCACTTAAATACCAACTGCCCGCTTCCCGCTGTCACTGCTGCTAAAGTATCAACAAACGCCAACTGTGTCCACCTCTTCCTACAACTCCAACCACCTCCTTTCATTGACTCACAGGCAACATGAAGTGCTCCCCCAGCCCGGCGTCCACCACACGCGCAGCTGGCACCGAGGATGCTGTGCTCAACTCCTCTAGGCCCCCGGGTGCCATCCGCACACGGCTGCCCGGCCTGGGCCGGAGGGCAGCAGTACCCGGCCTAGCAGCGACCCAGCCTTGACAGGGCACATGGCCCATGGCAATCAGAGCCACGGATGCCTGGTCTGTACCAGACAGAGCGACCACAGGGGGGCAGTCGAGCCAGAGGGATAGGAGCAGTGCCAGAGCTGCCCTGTAAGAGACACTCTAAAGGGAGGGCACGCCCTCTCCACACGCCCACCCCACCCGCCCTCTCCACCGCCCTGGCAGTGCTGCTGGTGGAACGCAGATGCTGCAGGCCCCAGAGCAGCCAACGTGGACACGCGGGGAAGCCAAGCACAGAGGAGCGATGCTAACGGAGTCTGTGAAGCCCCTCGTGGGCCTGCCGCAGGCGCCCGTGTCCAGGCCCAGCCTCCGCTTGCAGAGACCACACCTGGGTTCTGCCTATCGACTAACACAAGACCTAGGTTCCCAGGACATCCAGCCCCTCCTCACGACATCACCCCCCCCAGAGCCGTGCCCGAGGCCCCGTCCCCGCTCAGGGAGCTACAGAGCCCCGCCTCCCTGGGGTTGGACAGCCCCGCAGGGGCCTGGACAGGCCTGCAGCTCCGGGAGCAGCCACAGGAGCCCCACAGACATGAGGGGGCTGGACCACCGCCAGGGCACGGCGCCTCGAGCCAATGGGATCGAGGTCTCCGACGTCCCAGACAAGCAGAACGACAGACAGGTGACAGGCTCTCCAACCCGACCCGAAAGCCGGCCTCCCAGGTGCGCCAAGCAGTAGGAAACCATAAAATGAACCCAAGTACCGAGGCAGACTCCACTTCCCGCTAAACAGCCAGCAAAAGAGAGGCCATCGCTTGTGGTGCAGATACAACACGCACAGCCACTGAGGAGACAAGCACAGCGCGCTCCCAGCACGGCTCTGCCGCAGACACGGCCGTTCGCTGTGCTCTGCGACCGCACGGCCTTGTGCCTTAACAAGGCTGGTCGCGAGGCTGGACGCGAGCCCGGCCGGGGCTCAGTGCGTGAACGGTGACCTACGAACCAGGAGGCCAGGGCACAGGCCTGGGGTGCAGGCTTCATCCCCAGTCCAGGGTGCGCAGGAGGCAGCTGAGTGATGATGAGTCTCTCTCCTCACTGATGCCTCTCTCTCCCCCTCTCCTTTCCTCTCTGAAATCAATAGACACATATTTTAAAAATTACAGGAATAACAACTCTGGGTTCTTGAACACGTTATTGTTCCAGATGCCTCGGTCTGAAGTGCAGCTACGGGAACAGGCAACACTGAGCAAGTACCTCAGACAAGGAAAGCCGCCTTTTAGAGAGACACCATTTATAACAGCAACAGAACATGGCAGCTAGGAATAAGCCTAATAACACATACAGACCTGTTATGAGGAAAATTTTAAAACCTCACTGCAAGGCATTAAAGCGGCCTCCCAACGGGGCATTAGCATGTTCACACCCGCCAAGGCAGCAGCCTCCCTGCGCGTCGGCGCCCGGGAGGAGTCTGGCCTGTGGCCTCATACGTGCACACGAAGGTCCCACACAATACGTGGGAAACGCCCACTGTCCAGCCACAGGTCAAGGCCACAGAAAGTGTGGGCCAGCGACGAGGGCGACTACAAAGCGAGGCAGACGAGCCAACGCAGAGACTAGACCAGCCCACATCACTGCCTGGCAGTGTCGCTGTCACATGACATGCACGCGCCTCCTGAGGAATCACCAGAAGAAGTGGGTGGGGCTCCACGTGAGGCTGAGAGCAGAGGCAGCGCAGCACGGGCGTCATGCTGGAGCAGGGCTCGGTCCCACCCGGGCGGGTCGGTGATGGGGTGCCCGCCGCGGCATGTGCCACACCACGAGGCTCCGTTCAGAGCAGTGAGCAACCCCTTCAGTGACGCTGTGCGCACGGCCTGGGGTACGGCGCCTGCCCTGCCCACGCGGGAGAGTGGGCACCTGCTCTGCCCAGCGAAGGGGGCCCCTGAGCAAAGGGGGCCCGGGCCGCGCTTACCTCCGTCACTGCGGGCTGTAGCGTCAGCGCCTCCGGACTCATCCGCGGGATGTCGATGTGGATCTGGAGATGGAGGAGAAGAGACAGGATGGCAGCCAGCCCGGGTGTAGCCAGAAGCGGACGCTGGCGCGCTGCCCCCCGCTGCCTGCTCGGAGACGCTGGCCTCACGGAGCGCGGCTCAGATGGGCTCCCGAGTCCTGGCATGACGGGCGGCTGACCTGCCCGCCCAAGCAGTGGCTGCCACGTGCGAGGACAGCGAGGCCTCGGCCACTGGACACACGGTCCACAGCCATCAGCGAGCGTCGGCTCCGGACAGGGATGCGCATGTGCGTGCGTCAGCCGCAGCTCAGCCGCAACAGTACTTCTCGGACCCAGGCCACAGGAGAGTCACGAGAAAGTTCACTCGCAGAGGGACACGCACGGCTCAGGAAGGAACCAAAACAGCATCAGGGCGTGAGCTGGAGGCACGCGGGCTCCAGCACCCAACACCCACGAACATCCCCCACGGGCCCAGCTGTCACCACCCACCACCAGGGACACAGCCCAGCCGGCCAAGGGGACACCTGAACGGTGAACTCGGGTCCACGCTCCGTCCTTACGGTGACCTGGGACCGCCTCCCACCGGCCAGCCTGGGCCTGGGCACACCAGGCGGAGCTGTTACCCTCATGGCAACTGAATACCGCTCTCACCGCGGTCCCAGCCACCTCCCCCGGACTCCCAACAGGAGGAGCTGGTGCACCTCCCAGAGAGGTGCCAGCGTCACCGCCGACGTCTTCTTCTTAAATAAAAATACATCAAAACATGTTCAAAACACTATCGACGCCAACTATTCTGAGACTAGCGGGGGGCGGGGGGATAAAGCAGGCGGGCTGTCCGCCCCCTGAGAAGCGCCTTCTGTCTCAAACCGGCTTCCTGAGTGGCGGGTACAGTGCCAGGCCTGGGAGCCGCTGTGTGCCCGAGTATCAGGACAGGCTCCGGGAGCAGCTGGGCAGGGCAGAGGGTGCCTGGAGGGCAGTGGAGGCGTTCCTGCCCTGAGTCCTCCTCCTCCTCCTCCCCCTCCTCCTCCCCGAGGGAGCGGATCTTCCCCGGAGCCTCCCGGAGCCTGCCGTGGGGAAGACACGTCCACGAGTCCACGTAACTGACAGGAGCTCGGGTGCCAGCAGAGGCGAGCCGGTCCTGGCTCTGCAACACACCCAGACCACGCTGATGGCAGTGACGGCGGGTGTGGCCAGCCCACGGGGGAACTGGCAAGGCTCCTTCCTTCACCTGGAGGCGGGGCTCCACGAGGAAGGGCTGGACAGGGAGACGCCCGGCCGTGCGCCGTGGAGCTGGGCTGTGGCACAGCCACTGGAACTCTGGCATCTCGGAGCCAGTGAGCACTCAGGGTCTCCGAGCCGGGCCAGCAGCGCCCCCTGCCCTACCAGGAACCACAGAGCGGTCATCTGTTCCCACGCGCACCGTTTCCTAGGACACAGCGTGGCGGCCAGTGGGACACGGAGGGAAACACTGCCACCTGCAGCCCCGCCAGGCGGAGCCCGCGAGGGACAGAGGACAGGCCCACCTGCCTGTAGGTGTCCTGGTGGCCCTCGTCGTTCCGCGAGTCGTAGTAGTGCTCCACGAAGGCGAAGTACTCCTCCCGCTTCCGCTGCAGCGTGGCGGCTCTGCGCTCCGCGTTGGCAGGAAGGTAGCCCTGCGGAGGCAGACGAAGGTGAGTGATTCCACACCGACCACGCGTCTCCCTGGGAAGGCGCGAGTCCCGAGGGCCTCCCACCAGGGCTGTGGGGCCCCCGGGGAGGCCCGGTGGGGACCAGCCGCACGCTGCCCACAGGCAGGAACGCCCAGGGCTCTGCGTGAGCAGGGCAAGCATGCGGGGATCCTCCCTGTCCCCCAAATTTTAACTCCATTATTGAAACAGACGTTCCCAAAGGCACGTATGCCACACTGGCAATCAGAGCCCCCCATCCTCCTGCCGCTCCCGTTCCTGAAGGAAAACACACAGGCACGTTGAGGCCTTTAGATAATTAAGCAAAACCAGGAATTATGCAGATGAGGTACATGTAAGCATGGGCTGAATCTAAACGACAGAATGACAGGGAACGTAACTGCTGCATTAGCAGGCTGTGAAAACACCAATCACCAATGTCAACCCACACACGCAGGGACGCGGGTGCAAGCGGTCCCGGAGACACGACCAGCACCCCCTGCGGCCACGTGCGAACCCCCAAGGGCAGGGACGCAGGACCCATGTCACCGCCTCTAACCATTCTACCACCAGCACAGGCGGGACCGTTTCACCAGCTGTGCCCAAGGCCTCTGAAGCGTCATTTAAATAGGGCCCAGCCTGTGTGTCCCACAGCGTGCTGGGCACAGCCGCCGCCCGCGCCAGTGTGAGCCTCAGCGGGGCGCGCGGGGGCTCCGGGCTGAGTGCAGCCCGCTCCCAGCAGCAGGAGCGCCTCTCGTGTCCCTCACTAAGGCCCAGGGCCACCGCCCCTGAGGACAGCACGCCCACAGCCACGGACCACGTCTCTGGCGGGTCGTGGACACACAGGAAGCAGTCCTGTTCACGGGCCTTGACACAGGTCCGCGTTCGAGGACACTGGCTGTTCGTCCTACTGACCTGCATAAACGGTAACGTCTCCATCCTGGTTCAGGGCTGAGCCCTGGGTCCTGGAGGCAGAGTAAACAGGACAGAGCACCCCCCGGCCCTCTACTGGGCCCCCGGGACCACCTGTGCCCAGGCAGTCCCGCCACCCCCACTCCCAGCAGGCACCTCTCTCCCTGTCCCAGGAGCCCAGTGTCCTGGAGCAGCAGTGCAACCCTGGGCACACCTGGGACCCTGCGGGCGCCTCGGTGTCAGTACCTCCCAAGCTCCCAGGCAGCACGACCAGGCGCCCAGCACGGAGAGCCAGGTCCAGGGGGGTGGCCGGGGCTGCCACATCTCTGCTGCGCCCTGTCCCCGCCCACCCGGGGGCACCTGTGGCCTCTCCGCTCGGCTCCTCTGGCCCGAGGCCCAGGCCAATCCCTGAGCAGCATGTAGAGGATCTAACCATGACCGCAGTTGGGCACCGAAGGAGAAGAACAGGACGCGGTCACGCGCGACACCTGCCCAGGGACGCAGAACACCCTCAACGCAAACTGCCGTGAAGGGGCCTAACAGCGTTTTCACCCCAACTTCCCACAATTCCCTCCGAGGAGCTCGAAACCCACCTTACAGGGAAAGGTAGGAAGACTGGAGAGAAACACTTAAAACAAACAAAACACCAGCAACTGCAGCAGGTCTAACTGAATAGCAAGAGAGCATTTAATCAATACGCAGTCACTGTTCAGGCTGCACCGCTTTAGGATTACGAGGCGCTAAGCTGCAGATTGATTGAGACTCATTAGCGAGAAAGCGTCCTTTAAATTGTCAAAGTCGGCCCATTCAGAGCAAACAGAGTCCCCGCCACTTGGCTCCAGAACAATGAAGGAGGAGCTGCCCCAGCGGTGGGCGCAGGGCCATGACCACCCCTCGCCCACGTGGCTCCCGGACCAGAGCTCTGGGCGGTGAGGAGCGAGGGCTCCACCCTCATCGCAGAGGCCACGTTCCCATCAGCCTGTCCCCGGCGCCATGGCTGAGAGCAACAGAAAGCACGTCCAACACGGCCCTGGCCCCCTGCCGCCTCCTCTCCACGCGGGCCTTTCACCAGGTCTGCATGCCTCAGGGAGCTTCTTCACAAGGAGGTCAGGGCGAGAACACACAGCCGCCCTCGCTGGGGCTTCCCATTTCCCGGCAGCCCTGTCACACCGGCTCCTCCTGAGGCCAAGGGGGGTCTGTCCTCAGCCCAAGGCCTGCATCGCCAAAGACCAGGCGTCCGGTGACCAGCCACACTTCCGGCCAGATGAGGGGGACGGACGCGGGGCTGCCCTCCCGGGGGACGGACAAGGGGCTGCCCTCACAGGGGACGGACGCCCTCATGGGAGGGACACGGGGCTGCCCTCCCAGGGAAGGTGGCGACGGGCAGGCCCGGGATGAGCACTCACTGAGAGGAGCTTCCACGTGATGGGGCGCACCGGCTTCGGGATCCCGGACCAGCTGAGCCTCCGCAGCTCCTCTGTGGGCAGAAGAGACGAGGGAATCGGGGTTAGTGAGTCAGCGCCCACGCGCCGCCCCGCCCCCACGTGCAGCCAGATGCACCTCCACGATGGGCACCCGAGCAGTCAGCACCACCGGGCGCACGGCCGCTCAGAGGACACGCGTGTCAGTGCTCCCGTGTCCCCGCTCCCCCTGGGACAGGCGAGGACCAGAGGTGCCAGTGCCCCCCCTCCCTCC
>NW_006298521.1:104629-108816 GCF_000327345.1 Myotis davidii
CGTACAGAGGTCACACAGGGCGGGCCGGCCGCCCGGGGACAGGGGACGGAGGGGCAGGGGACGGGCCCCAGGATCCTGCCTGACCCTCGTGTCTCCTTGAGTCCCACTCAAATGCCCTGCGTGGCCAGAAACGCATTTCAATGTGCAGGTGTGTCGCCACTCGGCCCACTGGCCGAGGCAGGCATTGCTTCCCTTTAAGTCCAAAAGCACCCGACAGCTGGGAGCAGGCGATTCGCACTCGGAATAAAGACGGATAAGGAGGCAGCCCCGGGAGTTGAATCAACCAAAACAGCGCCAGCACCTCCCCGTTTCCAGTTCTAAAGCCCAAGCAGCGTGCATGGAGAGCGACAACTTCACGTCACAGCCGCCAGGGAAGACCCAACCCTCCCCGGTCTCCAGGGCCCGAAGCGGACACCACGCGAGCCCGCAGGCCGGCCCGGGGGGAGGTGGCCTTCCCGACGCCGTCCGTTGGGAAGGAGCCCGGACACCTCCGGGTCCAGGTCCCTGCAGCCGTCTCCTCGGGGACGAGACCACAGCGGGGGGCCCGAGCGTAGGTCAGAGGTAAGAGAAGAGTCTGACCACAGCGCCGGTGCCCAGGGAGCTGCCACAGAGGCAGCTGGCTCACCGGGCGTGCCCCTGCCGGGAGATGAGGCAGCAGCTGGCCAGGGGGCCCGGGGCTCGGGGACCCTCTCCCAGGTCTGTCCACTCTGTGACCTGCCAGCATGGAAGAGGGTTTGGTACCACAGACCCAGTCACGTGTGGACACGGACACACAGACCCAGCGACCAAGACAGAAGCAGATGTTCCAGGAAGGGCCCACGGGTGGGGTCACCCTGGAGAGCATGGCTCCCCGCGTGCTGACCTGGCCGCCGGGGAAAGCCACCTCACAGAGTTCAGGCCCCCTCGCCCGTCCGCCTTCCCACCAGAACTCGGGGGGCACACACCCCAGCACCCCTGGAGGAGGCAGGCAGAGAAGAGAACAAGTTGCTGGGCTCCTGAGAGGCCTCCTCGCTGCTGGGAACCCTCTGAGGCGCTGGGTCGGGGGTGAGGGGGGACTGCCCCCACAGGAACCAGACCTGCCTCCGGGGAGGCCGAGGGAGAGAGGCCAGCAACACCAGGAGGCAGGGGACCGGCTCCGAGCCCAGCACCACGGCCAGACCAAGAATCAGAAATCGACAGCCGTTCTCCACCAGCAGAAACAATGAAATAGAGCGAAGGGGGTGTAGGCAGAAGCTGAACGAGAAACGGACACCAGCCCACAGAGAAAGTGACCGGTTTCACTTAGACTCACAGAGGCAGGGAGCCCCTGGCCCGCTGAGCGAGCGCGACTTCAGGGCACGTCCCTGGGCCCACGGGTCGCGGGAAGGAGGGAGGGGGGACGGGGGGAGGGAGGAACAGCCAAGCCCAGGGCCCACCTCCCCAGGCACGGCCAGAACCACTACAACCACCTGCGTGTCTTTTCCTCAGAGATCAGCCTCTGCTTTCCGTTTCCTACAACTTCTCCGTGAGGTTTGGAAGGGGCTCAGAGTAACCGGCGACGAGAAGCGTCTGCCCCTCTTCTGAAAGGCCTCTGGGGACGAGGTCGCTCCTGCTGTGAACGTTCAGAGCTCACGAGTAACACGTACCGCCATCTGACCCGACGCTCTCCCTGACGGTGCGCGTGCCACTGACTCTTTAAATTGACAGGGAGATCGTAAAGCAGGGCTCCTCAAACTTTTAAAACGGGGCCAGTTCACTGTCCCTCAGACCGTTGGAGGGCCGGACTAAAGTTCAAAGAAAAACTATGAACAAATTCCTATGCACACTGCACAGATCTTATTTTGAAGTAAAAAAACAAAACGGGAACAAATACAATATTTGTATTTGCATGTGGCCCGCGGGCCGTAGTTTGAGGACCCCTGTCGTAAAGCTTTGATTCCTCTTGGTCCCTCCACCAGGCCCTGCCTCTCTCGGAGTACGTCCATTCCATGTGCCTTCTCGAACCCTTTGGCGAAGACTTGGAATACCCCCGCCCCCACCACCGCACCCCCGTTAGCTTTAATGTCTGTGGGTCTGTAGTGATGTCTCCTCATCCCTTCGTCATACTGGGCGTTTGCTTTTTTTTTTTTTTAAATAAGTCTACCCACAAGTTTGTACTGATTTTCCCAGGAACTACTGTAGGCTCTGCTGAGTCGCCTCCATTCTCCACTTTCCAGCTCTCCGGTTTGTTTCCATCCTCTCCCCTCCCTTCTTTTACCCGGTTTTGTTGCGTTTCCTCCTCTTTTCCCAGCTTCTTGAGGCGGTAGCTCTGCTGCTGGATCAGAAGCCTCGACCCTCTTCTCACAGACTTCCCTCCAGGCCTGTTTCGGTGCCTCAGGCACGTGCTGTCTGCGCAGTCATCGCTCGGCTCCAATGCTCCCCAACGCTCCCCAACGCTCCGCGGCCTTTGAACGTGAGTCGTTAGAGAAGGGCGTTGACAAAGGTCTGGATCCCGGAGCGTGTCCTGGAATCTCGCCGTCAGCCCGAGCTCTAACGGACAGCCGTGGGGGACCCGGTGCCCGCAGCGCTGTGGTGTTCACCCAGTCTGCCCGGTGATGGACGCACCCTCCCGCGCTGGGTGCCTTCTCGCCCGGGAGGGCCGGGGCTGGCAGTGCGTGCATCTTTCACCTCTTGCCGATTGTTAAACATGCACGTTTCAACGCTCAGGGAGGCAGTTGCATGTCGGCCTCTGACTGGGAATGTGTCCTTCCCTCTCCTCCCGTCGATGCTGGCTTCACGCATTGTGCACCTGGATGATTACGCGCACTCACATTCAGAAAGATATTATCTCCTTAATGAGGTGAGCCCTTTATCATTATGAAACATCCCTCTGTCTCTAATAAAACCCTTTGTCTTGATGTTTACCTTCTCTGGCATTATTATAAGCAAATGAGTTTTCTCGTGAATGATGTTGGCACGGCCTTTCCAGCCTTTATTGCAGGGCCTACGTCTGTGCTGAACGCTGTGTCTGGCGTTCCTTCAGCCTCCGGTCCCGTTTCCCTGCACTCAGACTGCAAAACCCCGTCCTCCACGAGAGCGAGCTGAAGTGTGAGAAGTTTTGAGACGCTGAAAATAAACGAGAAACGACATGTCTTTCTTCCACAACAGCGGGTTTGCGTCCTGAAAAGTAAAGTTGTGAGCTATTTTCATGAAAACAATGCCAAGACCACAATTCCTTGTGATCTGCACTGTGAAGGCTGCGTCAGTACAATCCCACTGGGGAGATGGTCCCTGCAGACACTCCATGACCGAGGGGGGCAGAGGGGTCTGCTGCTTCTGTCTGATGGTGCTGGTTTAATGCAGTGACCTGCTCAGATCGTAGGTGGGATCCTCTCCCTTCTCCCCTCTCCCTTCCTTCCTCTTGCTTTGGAACGTACTTCAGTGAGCACATAGATGCCTGATGGGGGGACAAATCCTATTAAAACACCAGCTGCTTCCTCAGCAAGGTCAGAAAAGCACTTCTCTGCTGGGGGGGGGGGGGGGGGGCAGGGGTCCTGCTGCTCCACTGCCTCCTCTGGACAGTCCTAGGCCACCTCTTCCCAGAAGCCCCCCTGGCCAGGCCAGCCTTGAAGGCCCATCCACCTCCCACCACCAACCAGGAGGGGAGCATCTGACCGGCTCTAGGCCAGGAAGAAGACGGGGTGCGCTTGCCCGGCCTCCACCACAGCACATCCGCGGCCCTCAGCCAGCTGCCAGACCTGAGACACCCAGGACAGGGGCCAGCCAGGCCGGTCCACAGCCGGCGTCCCTCTGTCCCTCCCTCCCGCCTGGCCCCGTGGCCGCCAACTAGAACACAACAGGCAGCAGGAAGTGTCAGGAACCTTAGATGTCAATAACAGAAAGACAGACTCAATTAAAAACAGGCCAAGGATCTCAACAGACATGTCTTCAGAGCAGCCACACAAACAGCCCGTCGGCACCGGAAGAGACGCTCACCTTCATCCCACCAGGGAGATCAGCCACCGGAGACGCCACGGTGCACCCACGAGGCCGCCCCCGAAGGGGAAACACTGGGCCCTCACCCAGGGCGGGGGCAGGGACATAAAGGGCTGCAGCTCCTCAGACGCATCGGGCAGGTCCCCAAACAGCAAACAGTTACCCAGGGACCAGCACTCCCGCTCCGGGGCTGCCCGAGAGGGGTCGCAGCGCCAAGGCCTGCAGGGGAGCTG
>NW_006298521.1:108881-112492 GCF_000327345.1 Myotis davidii
TGACAAGCAGATGAGTAGAACGTGCGGACCCAAACCACGGGTGTTATTCAGACAAAACCCCAGGGTGAACCTTGACCTCATGGCGGAGGTGAGAGGCCCGTCTGCAAGGGCAGAGGGGAGAAGAGAGAGGAGAGGAGAGCGTTTGTCAGATGTCAACACATTTATTGACGACAGAAAATGGACAGAGAAGTGACGCTTACTCAGCAGGGGGAGGAGTAAAACCTAGCTGCCGGGATGGAGAATGTGGGAGAGCCAGCAAGGAGCTGCTTATCCTCAGTTCGGAGATCTAAAATTCACAGGAGCGACGGTTACACAACTCTACAGACACACTCAGAGCCACTGAGCTGGACACTGACAGGTGGCTTCTGTCTCAGTGAAGATGGCAGAGTCCGGGACAAGGGGTTTCTAAAGACTATAACCCAGCTGCCCCGAGCCCGCCATCGGAGCCCTTGGAGCCGCCTTGAGGAGCCGCGCTGCCGTGCAGCACGGCCTGCGTTATGCTCCCCGCAGCGAGGCTCAGGCGTCTGTGGGCCCAGACCCCCTCCCGCCAGCTCTCTGCTCACGGCCTCCCCAGCAGCCCCTCCCCGCTCTCCGGCCCCAGCAGAGCTCCCTCTGCCCTGGGAGCACCCTGCGGGGAGAGGCGGCTGGAGCCACCACAGACCCAGAGGCGCTCCTGAGCCTGCCACTCTGAACAAGCCAACCCTTCCCACCTCGGAGCACAGCCGCCTTCCAAGTACTGAGGTCAAGTTCACTCTCCCACCCGTTCCCGGCTCCTCCTTCCCAGAGTAACTGTCACCCAGAAAGAATGTCCAGGGCAGGGCAGCGTGCAGGGCCAACCCGGCCTCCCTGCAGAGCCTCCATCTGTTCACTCACTGCGTTTGTTTTACCCGAGGACAGGTTTTTATTGATTTTAGAGAAGGGAGGGAGGAGGGGGGAGGGAGAGAGAGAGAGAGAGAGAGAGAGAGAGACATCAATGGGTTGCCTCCTGTCGGTTGTGACCGGGGATCAAACCTGCAACCCTTTGGAGTGCGGGACAATGCGCCAACCAACAGAGCCGCCCGCCAGGCACACACAACACTCTCCAACTTCTTCCCCAGGCGCCAGAGCACAGCAGGCCCTTTACATGTTCAGTGTTTGTATGTAAAGGTCCATTTGGAGCTGAAACTCTCTTCATTCTAAACCCGTCCCCTCCCTGGGAGGAGCGGGGCCCCCTCTGCAGACCCAGGGCTCCCGCAGCGTGCTGGCCTCACGCATCTTGTGACGAAGGTCTCAGAAGTCCTGCTGGGAAGACATGAGGCTGGGCGCCAGCAGCAACCTGGCAGCATGACTGAAGGCCAGGAGAAAAGAGCAACTCTCACATCTCCACGTCATGTGAACACGGGGTTGAGGAGCAGACCCCACAGAGGGAGGCAGGGACCCACACAGCCACGCGCCACGCAGTCCCGCGTGCGCCCATCTCCACCACAGAAGGGGAGGGGCCGCACCGGCCTCCCAGTCCCTCTGCCGCCCAGTCCCCCGGGGTGGCGACGTCCTCAACGTCCTCAATGACAGGCCTCACACAGGGAGATCTAAACAGCCTGAAACATAACAAATGCCTCCAGGGTGGGGTGCCTCCCACCTGGCTCTCCAAACGTGAGGGGGCTCACCACAGATGGGCTCCCAGACCGCACAGCCTTCGCCCCATTAGCCAGACCACTGGCTCCTACGCAAGGAAGGCGGGGCCCCCAGTCCAGCCGCGTGGGGGACCCACAGGAGACTCTGGGAAGGGAGACGCGGCCTGGAGGCCTCCCAGCAGTGCCATGTCGAAACCGGCAGGGTTTTGGAGCCAGAGGCACAGGCCGGGAGGGGACATGCTGTTGGACCGGTGCTGAACCACCACAGCACAGGAAGGGAGAGACAGGCGCGGGCCATGCTGACTCAGGGTGAGGGCCGGCGTGCTCTCCACCTCAGCCTGTGTTGGCATTTTCACAACAACTGGCTTAGAGCCTTCAGACCTGCAGCCATGACGGATCGCCTCCCGTCTGGAAAGCTGCGTCTGGCTCCCCAGGGGAGAGCCCTCCTCCTTGGCCAAGAAGATGCCCCCCACACACTGGCCCCGGCCACATGGCCCGGGGAACTGACTCCTCCCACCTTAACGGTGAGGAGAGCAGGGACTCACAGGCCCAGAGCTCCGGCCGGAGGCTGTCACCAGGCCCGGGGGCAAACGCCGAGGAGGGACAGGGCCTAAGTCATCCTCCCTGAAAACCTCAGCAGCTGCTGCACATCAGCCTCACGGTTTACACGCCAGGTCACGCCCCGTGTGCTGCTGGGCGGAGGGGACAGGAAGGGAGGGAGCCCTGGGCACACTCTGCCCTCCAAGCTCTCGGGGGCGACCCCCTGGCTGGACCTCACAACAACCCCAACGGCAAGCACCGAAGCTGGTCCCAGAGGCGTGTTGGAGACACGTCTCCTCTGTAATCACAGCTTCTCCCCGCACCAACCTACCAGGCCCTCGGCGACCTTCTGCCCGCTCTCTGGCGGGCTGCCGCCTGCGCGTCACTGCAGCCGGTGCCCGTCCCCCACAGCGGCCTCCCTGAGGCCGGCGACCCGGCACACACAGCACGACGTCCAGCCCCCAGGCTGCAGCGAGTGCGCGAGCATCCTTCTATCACCTCCCCACGAAGGAGCGGGTGTGAGCATGATGACTCCAAGGCGCTCAACACTTTCTCTGCACGCATTATTCATCTTGTGACACAAAACTGTTATTTCTCCGAGATTACTGTAAATCGCTACATGAAGAGCTGGCTTGCATGAACAATTAAATGATAGATATGATAAACTAGACTTATAAGCTTTATGCTCCTGCAACATAAATTCCTTGAATGATTGAACTCAGCAGAGCTGGGAATCCTTCCGGAGGCCGGGCCGTGGACCCGCAGCTCCCCCAGCAGCTCCCGACAAAAACGACGGCAGGGAGAGGAGAGGAGCATGTTTAGCGGAGGCTTAGCATTACTATGGTAACCGCAGCCACTTGTTTCAAAAATGAATAATAGCTCTGTTAGGTGCTTCATTAAAATTTTTTCAACCACATACTGCCCTTAATCTTCTCAATGGAACAAAAGACTTATTCAGAGCCCGTGCAGAAGACGGGGCGGGCCCCGGGTGCCGGGCGCCCAGCACAGGCACGCTGACGGACGAGGACGGCACGTCCCGGCGGAGGGGAGCTGGGCGCTGCCCCTAAAGGAATTCCCCAGGAACCTCCACAGCCCAGCGTCCTGCTCCTGCTCTTCTCCCCACAACAACCGAGGACGCCTGCCTCACAGACATGGCCGCTGACACAGGAAGCTGCCCGCAGACCCGCAGGGCCCAGGGCAGGAAGGCGGCGCTGCGGGCACACTGCGTGCAGCTCTGCAGAGGCTCAGAGCCGCAGCGCCGGGACCAAGGTTCGAGACTGATCCACAGCACTTCCTTCGCCACCCAGGACGCTGTGCCTCCGGGACAGCCGGGCCCACCCTCCGCAAGCAGGGCTCTCCCTGCAGGAGTCACGCGAGGCCACGAGCTACCACGCTCAGACGGCAGTCCTGCCACCCACCAAGGCCATGCCGCGTCAGCCTGAGGCTGGGTAGGACCCC
>NW_006298521.1:112571-112831 GCF_000327345.1 Myotis davidii
GCTGGTGACACCCACACGCTGTGCACCGCGGGCGCCTTCTCTAGGCTGCGCTGTGGCCCACGGCTGCACAAGCCAGCATGAAGAAGGCCGGGAGGGCGCCTAGCGAGGGAGATGACCGCCCAGGTGCTTCAGGGGGACACATATGCCGTCACAGTGGGCTGCTACACTTCCCAGAAGCGGGGAGAGGTGGGGAGGCAGCCGGCCCCCCAAAGCTTCCCATTCTCGGCAGCGGGGCACGGGACTCACTGACCCTGACCGCG
>NW_006298521.1:113313-118031 GCF_000327345.1 Myotis davidii
TTCCGCCGGCAGCGGGCACCGCACCGTCCGCACTGTTCTCACAGGGGAATCATCCTGGAACAAGAAGGCACTTACATCCCTTAATACAAAGGAGGCCCGACCTCCTTCCCCCCAGAGAACCTGCGAGCAGTAATCACGCTGCAAACAGAAGATACATGCTATGGCCCCTCTACACAGAACTTTCCAGAAGTCTCTAGCAGGGGTCAGTCAACCGGAGAATGAGTGACCCCTCCAGCGGCAACTCAATCCCAAAGGCTGCGGGGCCACCCCCAAGTGCTGCAGCCACACTGTGTGCCTGCTGGTGCAGATAGCCAGGGGGCCTCCGGGAGCTCGTCCACGGGCACAGGGAACATGCCCGGCAGTTTGCCACGGCAGCCAGAGCCGCTCGGTCCCCGGGCATCGGGTGACAGCCACAGAGCACCATCTGGCTCCTCGCGTCCTGTCGCCTCTGTCTCTGCGAGGCAGCTGTCAGGATTGTTGTAAAAATGCACACAACCGGGGCAGTAACCCAGGAATGTTTCCTGGCACCACTCCGCGCAGGGCCGTTCATGGAGCCCGTGTGCTCACTGCACACTTACAGCTCGCCACCAGCTGGGACCGGCCGCGTACCACTCACCCCCACGGGAAGGCGGGGACACACTCCCACGGGAAGGCGGGCACACTCCCACGGGAAGGTAGGGACACCCCCCCCCACGGGAAGGCGGACGCACACTCCCACGGGAAGGCGGGCACACACTCCCACGGGAAGGCGGGCACACACCCCCACGGGAAGGCGAGCACACATTCCCACGGGAAGTGGGGACACACCCCCACGGGAAGGCGGACACACACTCCCACGGGAAGGCGGGCACACACTCCCACGGGAAGGCGGACACACACCCCCACGGGAAGCGGGGACACACACTCCCGCGGGAAGGCTGACACACACTCCCACGGGAAGGCAGACACGCACTCCCACGGGAAGGCAGGGACACACTCCCACAGGAAGCGGAGACACACACCCCCACGGGAAGGCGGACACACACTCCCACGGGAAGGTGGACAAACACTCCCACAGGAAGGCGGGGACACACCCCCACGGGAAGGTGGGGACACACTCCCACGGGAAGGTGGGCACACACCCTCACGGGAAGGCGAGCACACATTCCCACAGGAAGCGGGGACACACTCCCACGGGAAGGCGGGCACACACTCTCACGGGAAGGCGGGGACACACACTCCCACGGGAAGGCGGGGACACACTCCCACAGGAAGGCGGGGCCACACAATCCCACAGGAAGGGGGACACTGCCCACGGGAAGGCGGACACTCACTCCCACGGGAAGGCGGGCACTCACTCCCATGGTAAGGCGGGCACTCACTCCCACGGGAAGGCGGGCACTCACTCCCATGGGAAGCGGGGACACCTGCGCGAGCAGCAGAAGCGCCTGAGGCTCCACGCCCACAGACCACCTCACAGGTAGGGCCAGCAGTTTGGAGGTCGAAAACTTGCTCAAAATGGCAGGCTTAGGACGAGGAGAAGGATGTCCCCAAGTCCATGGTCGCCCCACAAAACAGGTGGGGCCATGTGCATGTCCCACCAATGGCCCGGCACGCACAGTGTCCACCAGGCCCCACGCCACTCAAGGAGACCTGGGCCCCGTGGCCACACACACCCAGCCCCTCCGCTCTGCCCGCTTCCATCCTCGTGAGCATGCCCCGTGCACACACCCAGCGCCCTGCTCATCCCTGGCGCCCAAGCACCGCTCGATCCCCTTTCCTCTCTAATCAATAAAAACACATACATTGCCGTAACCGGTTTGGCTCAGTGGATAGAGCGTCGGCCTGCAGACTGAGGGGTCCCGGGTTCGGTTCCGGTCAAGGGCATGTGCCTGGGTTGCAGGCACATCCTCAGTGGGAGATGTGCAGGAGGCGGCTCATTGATGTTTCTAACTCTATCTCTCTCGGCATCCCAATCAGACTCCCCGCTGGGCCTCCACCTCGCCAGGACACACCCTGTGTGGACTTGGAAGAGAAAAGGAACGACAGCCACACTGGCTGGCCTCCCAGTATTCCCACCGTCACCTGACGGCCTGTACCCAGAGCCAGGCTGACCCAGGACTCCCCGCTGGCGGACACCTGACAGCCTGTACCCGGAGCCAGGCTGACCCAGGACTCCCCGCTGGTGGACACCTGACGGCCAGTACCTGGAGCCGGGCTGACCCAGGACTCCCCGCTGGCGGAACCTGACGGCCAGTACCTGGAGCCGGGCTGACCCAGGACTCCCCGCTGGCGGAACCTGACGGCCAGTACCTGGAGCCGGGCTGACCCAGGACTCCCCGCTGGCGGAACCTGACCCCTGACGGCCGGTCCAGAGGGTCAGTGGGTTTTCACACCCGGCGAGGCCAGCCCAGCCTGTCCGTGCTCCTGGCTTGGCCGCGGGGATGGCTGCCCTGCTCCCGCAGACGGAGAGGCAGACAGCGCTTTATCGGGTTCCTGTAAAAGGCCATCGGAGGTCCTGCAACACGATTTATAGGTGCATTGTTTCCATTTATTTTAATTTTATTTATCGCCTCTGCCAGAGCCGTGGGCACAGGCAGCTATAAATCAGAGCCCGAACCCGCTGCACACTCCCCTGCTGACGCTCAGGCCCAGGGCTTGCCGGGTGAGCCCTAACGGGAATCCTCATTACCTTGCCCATCAGCCCTGGAGTGAACGCTCTTGAAAAACTGCTTACAAGAAACTTTCATTATCTACTAGACGGGATCTGGAGCGGAGGCCTGGGAGCGGCCTCCATGAGAAGGAGCAGTCACGTGCCCTGTGCCCAGCCCCAGGCTCACTGCGGTTCGGCCCCGATGGCTGCACGACCTTGGGGCACGTTCTTGACCTCTGTGAGCCTCGGCTCCCTCACTCTTAAAACCATGGCCAGACCCGGCTGGCGTGGCTCAGTGATTGGGTATCGACCTGTGAACCAGGAGGCCACAGTTCAATTCCCGGTTGGGGCACATGTCCAGGTTGCGGGCTCGCTCTCCAGTGAGGGGCGTGCAGGAGGCAGCTGATCCATGACTCTCTCATCATGAATGTTTCCATCTCCCTCCCCTTCCTCTCTGACATCAATAAAAACGTATTTTTAAAAAAATGTGGCCAAGAGAATCCGCTCGGAGAATGTGCTGGAAACCACACAAGAGGCTCTACGGAGACCCCGGAACCATGTCCCACACAGGGAGCCCTCACCCCAGGTCCTCCTGCCCATGGCAACCTCGGTGGCTCTGTCCATCCTGTGCCTCACCCCACGAGCTGCTGCAGTGGCCCACCTGCCACCATCGCAGTCCTCAGGGAGCCACAACCCAGTGTCCTACACCCAATGCCACACCTGCCCACCTGCTCCTGCCCATGGGCTCCTCTCCAAGGAGGTCGTGCCATCTACCCAGGGTCCAAACCCAGCCTCCTGCTGCCCCTGCACCCCGCACTCCACGGGTCCCCAATCCTGGGGCGCCAGCACCCTCTGACACCTCTCAGGTCTCCTTTCCTTATCGCCCACGCGCGCCCGCTTGGCGGCACCCCTTCCTGCCTGGGCAGCCCGAGCGCGCCTCCCCATATCACCTTACGCACAGCCACCAGGACGCGGGCCCTGCAAGGGACAAACCCTGGCTGGAGGGCACACCCCAGCTCGCGGGACCGCTTCCCTGGGAACCATTACATACTCCTGCCCCTGAGGCAGGCCTTGGCCATGCGGCCCTCTGGCCACTGCAGCGGGAGTGGGTGTGGCACACGGCTTCCTGGCAGAAGCCTCCAGAGACGCCGGCGCCCGTGCCAGCCCCTGGCCTCCACTCTGGGCACGAGGTCAGTCCTTGTCACGGACACTGCGGCCTCCCCGAGCCCACCCAGGCCGCACACGGGCCCAGCACTGACCCGCCAGCCCTGACACAGGCCCGTGTGCTGACGGGGAAGACGCACAGGAGGGTGAGGACCGGACCCCGCCTGCCTCCCGGGGCTCAGGAGCCGGAGGAGAGGTCACTGGCACCGCAGCCGCACTCCTCAGGGCGAAGGAGGACGCGGGGGGATTCGCAGCGGAGAGGGCTGCGCGGAGACTCATAAACAGACCCCGAGGAGCATGGAGCACCGGCCCCTCTCCAGGCAGCGGCCTCCCCGCCCTGCAGGGAAGGGCGGCCCTCTCGGACGGCTTTCTGGGAAGGAAGGAAAACAGGCTTTACAGGAGCTGCCCTGTCTCCACACACAAAGGGGAAGCGGCCACTGGGCGATCGGAGTTCTCACTTATTCGCTCAGCAGTCACCCGAGTGCCAGCGCAGTCAGGAGCCGTCCTGGACACGGTGGCCTGACTTCCACAGTGGAGTCAGACCAAGGCCAGCTCCCGGCTCGCAGCCGCCCAGCCCGGGCTCAAGGTGTGAGCGCCCCTGCGACCAGGAAAGGCCGTCCTGAGGGTGTAACTATGCGAGATGAGGTGGTCAGAACCCAGCAGCTCCAGCCCCTTCCCCTGCACTCTCCATGCAACAATGTCAGCACAGCAGCCGCGTGGCTCAGTGGTGGGGGCGTAGGCCCGCACACGGCAGGTGGCAGGTTCAATCACCCCTCTCCCCCTCCTTTCCACTCTCTCTAAAAATCAATGGAAGAAACATCCTGGGGTGGGGATTAACCAAAAAAAAGCCATGCCCAATCGCCTGGGAAAGCCGAGTGTCACTGAGTGGGGGGCGGGGCCACACCTTTAGGACAGAGGCCTC
>NW_006298521.1:119701-120118 GCF_000327345.1 Myotis davidii
AGCTCCCCTGGACCACGAAACTCCTCCAAGGTGTCCCCGCCTCCCCAGAAAAGGCAGCGGGAGTGTTTGGAAAGCTCCAATCAGGAAGTCACGAGCTCCTTCTCCTGGGACACACGTGTCAGAGGTGACACGCCAACTCATTTTTTTGGTTGATTTTTCTTTGTTAAATGGCATTTAAATATATAAAATAAATACCAAAAATATAAATTTTTGTTTTACTCTGGTTGCAAATATCAAAAATGTCTATATGTGACACGGCACCAGAGTGAAGTTAGGGTTTTTCAAAATGCTGTTTGGCTCAGTGGATAGAGCGTTGGCCTGCGGAATGTAAGGTCCTGGGTTTGATTCTGGTCAAGGGCATGTACCTCAGTTACAGGCTTGATCTCCAGCCCATCAGGATGTGTGCTGGGGGCAACC
>NW_006298521.1:133136-138520 GCF_000327345.1 Myotis davidii
CCTGTCGGGGGGCAGGCATGAGGCAAGCAATCAATGTCTGTCTGTCTCTCTCTGCCTCCCTTCTTCCCTCTCCTCCCCTCCTTCTTCCTTTCCACTCTCTCTAAAAATCAATGGAAGAAACATCCTGGGGTGGGGATTAACCAAAAAAAAGCCATGCCCAATCGCCTGGGAAAGCCGAGTGTCACTGAGTGGGGGGCGGGGCCACACCTTTAGGACAGAGGCCTCCGACTATGGAAACTGCCGGACACTGGACGCTCGCAGGGAGAGGCGAAACGAGGCAGGCGCGGCTGCGCGGGCCCAGCGTGACGGGAAGGGGCCGCCTCAGCACCAGGTCCCGGGCAGTGGCCGGCTGCGTTTCAGGGGCTCCGCTGTCTCAGTCCTCGGCTCCGCACCGCGAGCCAGGAGCCCGGCTGAGCGCTCCCACGAACTCCATCGCCGCACACACGTGATCACCGTTTCCTTCCATTCTGAAGTGACACCGATCACCACTTGGATTTTTCAAAACTGCGTGTGCTGCACAGTGAATGAGTGGCCAGGGCCACGTGTCTCCTGCATCCGGTCTCCAAGGAAAAACAGCTTTGTCCACGTCAGCACCCCAGCAGCCCGCAGCCTCCACCCACCTCGCGGGCAGGACGGAGCCCGGGTGGGAACACTGACAAAGGTCACCCAGCAGGTCTGGCCCTGCGCCTCCCACAGCGAGGCTGGCGGGACACAGGAGCCAGCCCGCACTGACAGGTGTCACGCCAAATGTCCCTTTAAGAGCCAGCCCGTGGAGCCTGGAGCATTTACAGAAGCACAGACTGTCCACAGAGACAACACAGCCTCAGAGCGTGTGCCTGCCCCTCCTCCAGCGTCCGAGGACGTGGAGCAGCGCTGCCACGCAGAGCGCCAGGGGCATGTGCGGTGCTCCAGGGGCTGCCATGGCGCGGGCTCCCTCTTCCCCGAAGCGCATTCACTCTGAGGCGGAGCCAGAATGCCCAGCGGGTTCAAACCCTGCCCCACCCTTTCGTGGCTGTGTGACCTTTGACCAGTAGCTCTGAACCCCACTTTCTCGGTGTAACTCCGGCACGATGACTCAGACTGTGGGCTCGGGAGCCCTAGTGAGAAGGCACCTGCTCTCGGAGGGGCCTCCCGCCAGCTGCCCAGACACCCACCTGCCGTTCCCATCCACCTTCCGGCACCACAAAGGGCGAAGGCTCCCTCATCGACACCCGCTCCCACACGCACACGCCATCACAGAGAAGCAGGCACAGAGTTCCAACAGAGAGCGCGACGGTCCCCAACGTGGGCAGAAAACCCATCACGTCTCGCGAACAGGCACAGCCTGGAAGCCGTCACCTGCACCAGCAGCGAGCCCTGAACACCAGGGCAGCAGGCACCGGGCAGCGTGGAGCGGGGGGACCTGCAGACACAAACGGGAGCCACGGGCCCAACGCCGGCACGTGTGCCTGTCCCACGCCTGCCTGCGGGGCAGGCACCGAGGGAAAGGCCGGACTCACTGTGCAACGAGACAGAACACGGCGGCTCTCGGCCCCACGCATTCTGTGTGGAACGTGACTGTCCATAGCGCCTGTCTAGTATGTGAGACATCTTTATAAAAGGACCCGGCCTCGTTGTTTCCGGCAGGAGGCAGCGCATGCCCATGGCAATGGAGACAGCAGCTCCTCTGCGTCTCTGCCGCCACTAGCCGCGTGGGAGAGAGGCAGGAGCTGGAAGGCAGGGCGGCCTCCGGTGCTGTGCTGGGGGAGGAGGGGGCGCTGCTCTGAGCAGTGGACAGAGGGGCGTGGCTCCCAGTGGGCGAAGCTCCGAGCCCACCACGACTGGGTAGGGAACAGGGAGGGGACCCCCAGGAGAAAAGGCACCGCTAAGAAACTCCTGGTGGCAGAGGGATTTGGGATCATGGACATTTAGCAATCAACTTTAAACTGTTTACACAGCTATTCCGCTAGCCCCTCCTGAGACTCCAGCTCTTCCTGAGGCCTGCCTGCCGCGCACTCAGATGCCATATTTTAAGGCGAGAGAAGTGGGCTCCCCCACGAGGCTGGCACAGGAGAAAGGGGTGCTGTGCCCTCGAGCCGGATCTCCCCGGGGCCTCCCCTTCGCCCAGCTCCCACCCCAGCGGCCGACCCACATCTCAGCCTGCTCATCCCACAGGCACTCAGGCCCCACGTGCCCCCAACTACTCCTGTCCTTTCTCCCACAGCCGCCAGTCCCCGTGAACGGTCCCCATTCTAACACCCCGCCCCGGCCCTAAGGGCCCCTCCAGCGCCAGCAGGTCCAGCTTAGGAGGCTCCAATGTGCCCCAAACAAGTCCCCCAGCCTCGCCCTCTCCTGTGCCGCTCCCCCCCCCCCTATATAAAATAAATACCAAAAATATAAATTTTTGTTTTACTCTGGTTGCAAATATCAAAAATGTCTATATGTGACACGGCACCAGAGTGAAGTTAGGGTTTTTCAAAATGCTGACACGCCGAGCTCAAAAGGTTCGCCATCCCTGTCCTAGGAGGCCCCCAATCTTTCTGTCCAAGCTTAGGTGTCACCTCATCAGAGGATCCACCGCCACCCTCATAGGCAGCCCCTCCCACACTCTATCCCTGCGCTGTCCAAGGGGAGCCAGAGCCACAGGTGGCCACTGGCACCCGACACCAGGCCCGCCTGAGACGGACGGCTCACAGTGTGACACCAGATGTCAGCGACAGCCAGAGCAGGGGAGCTGACCTCACTCGGTTCCAAACAATGACGCTGAATTCCTAGCCCGTGAGGTGTCCTGTACAGGTGAGACCGGCAAATAAGGAATGGCGTTCGGACCCACTTCCCAATGCCCTGCACTTGCTGGGGCTACAGGAACCACGACGCCAACAGTGGCCGGCAGCGTCTGCCCTCGGGGCGCCGCCCAGGATGGGCACCTGTGCCCCGAGTCACAGTGCCCTGTCCATCCCAAGGGTGGCACCTCTGGTCCTGGCCACTGCTGCCACCCCTCCCGGAAGGCCCTGCACCCAGCCGGGCCTGGGCGTATTCATCGCCATTGCGCTTCGGGAGCGCCGCCTCCGCCAGGCATCGCTGAGCTGTCCTTAGTAATGCACTGAACCCACGTGGTGCTGCGCGTGGCCAGGATGAGACCGCGCTGTCCACTGCAGTCCCACCCCAGCATGGGCCACCCCAGGGACCGCCATGGGTGGGGCTGCCTCTCCCCCCCCCGCAGGCCCTGGCCCTTCCGAGAGGACCTCCCTTTGGAGGTGGCCCAGGATACAGTGGCACTGACCACAGGAAGAGCAGAGACACGTCCCAGGGGTCAGTCACCCCAAGTGAGGCCTCTCGGAGATAGTCCTGGCTGCTTCCAGATCCTAACAGGCTCAGCATTACCTAAGCAGAGGCCTGCTGCTCCGGACACACCTTTCACTGCTCCCACTGGGGACGCTGAAGGTCACAGCGAGCTACTGAGGTCCGCGCGGCCTGTCACCTCCCAAAGCCCCAGGCAGCTGGTCCGCGCGGCTCCGGACACAGTCTGGACACGCTGGCACGGCTCATCCTGTGGCCCCTCCAGGAACAACGGGCAGAGGCCAGAGGCCCGCTTTGCTGTCTATCTCAAGATCCCCAGGAGACAGGTGGGCGGAGCGTGTGCCCGGCTGACACAGCTCTGGGCCCTCCAGGCCAGGCCCCAGGCCAGTTCCTCTGCCTCAGCTCTTCTTGGGACACTCGGGAATCGTGGCCTCACCCTGTTGCCCGCACACCGCTGACTCACCTGCCTGCGCCTCACTGGGCTGCCCACACAGTGCCTGCGCACACAGGCCCACAGAAACCTCCCTGAGGATGACGGGGCGACACCTGCATCCACTCTGGGTGGGCGGACTCTCCTCAAAGCCTGCACCTCCGCTTGAGCCCAGGCTCTGGGGTTTCCTCACTGTCACACCTCGTGCACGTGAGCCTCAGTTTCCTCGTCTATAGAACCGGGCTGATCACAGCACCCACCTCACAGGGCCGCTGGGAGAACTTGGCCGCACACCTGGCACACAGCGAGCGTGAAAAGCTATTACTTCTCTCATTCTGAGGCACAGGCTGAACTTTACACACTAAACGTTGGTAATTTTAAATTATACTTAATATCATAGAGGAACAGACTTAACATCCACACAAAAAGGCAGTGCCCCTTCCCCCGGGCCCGGGAGAAGCAGCCCTGCCCCGTCAGAACATGCGCCGCTCCCGAAGGCACAGCCCACCGCCTGCCAACCCCACCCGCTGCTCTCTTTGGAGGCCGGTCTGCCTCCAGCCTCACCCCTGCCTCCAGCCTCACCCTGCCTCCGCAGGGAGACTCACAGGTCCACCCGTGAGAGGAAGGGAAGATGCGGCATAGGTAAACGCCTACACTCGCCGCCTCCCACAACCACATCAAAATTACAACTAAAACACAGAACCGCCATCATCCAGAACCACTGGAAAGCTGGCTGAATGGAAGTCCCACAGCTAGAGAAATAAAGAAGAAAGCACACTGAGACAGGTAGGAGGTGTGGAGGCGGGGAACGGGCTGGTCTGGCACCCACGGGGGCCACTTTTTAATCGGGAGGGAGATCATCTCTGCAGAGGCCACCTGTGAGGAACAAGGGGTCCCAGCCCCACGCCAGACATCCATCCCAGGGTCTCAGAGCCAGAAAAGAAGTCCCTACAGGCAGTAAGAACTACAAGCTGTAAAAACCAGTGTTTTTGCTGATTGGGGCTCAGTGACACAGAGGCTGCTGGAGACCCAGCTGCTCCGCTTAAAAGGCCGGCACCACGAACTGAACTTATAAGGTCCTGCTTCCTCTGAGCTCCAGCACCAGGCGAGGCCCTGGGGAACACAGACACATACGAAGAGGAACTGGACTGTCTGGCATCTGGGCAGGAACTTGGAGGTGGCTTTCTCCTGATCATTGTTCCCATGCTGAGACCTCCCCAGTCACAGGGCTGAGTGGCAGCCATTTCTGTTTGCTCCGCCCTGGTGATTCCCTGAGAGGCCACCTCATCCAATTTACAGCCCCACCCAAGCTGTGGGCAGTGGCTTTTGCGTATGAATGGTCTGTCCTTGCTCAGGCTAAAATCTCTCAAACAAGCTGCAGGTACATCAGGGAACCCCAAACATGTCAATAAAAAGCCCAAGGCCCGGCACCAGCCTGCCTTGCTTCACAGCTGGGCCTCATCTGGGCACTTCCAAACCCTATACAAAGAGGAGGAATCTGAAGATCTCTCTGTAGCTCCTGCTGGGTGGCCCCAGGCAGTGGCTGACTTTGCACCTCCCTGGAGACCCAAGAGCCAGTGTACCCAGGTGGTCAGTGTGAGACCATCCCAGAGTACAACTCTTCACATCCATAAGTGACACATCAAGGGGCAGACTCAGTGAGCACCAAAGCCCC
>NW_006298521.1:138702-141159 GCF_000327345.1 Myotis davidii
AAACCTCCAAAAAGATGGAAAAGGACCAGTCAGAAATTAATCATACACTGACTGAAATAAAGAATAATATACAGGGATTCAATGGTAGAGTAGAGAATTCTGAAAATCAAATCAACAATTTGAAATATGGTGAGCAAAAAACACCCAATCACAAGAGCAAAAAGAATAAAGTATCCAAAAGTATGAAGACAGTGTAAGGAGCCTCTGGGACAACTTCAAGCGTACCAGCATTTGCATGATGGGGCTGCCAGAAGAAGAGAAAGAGCAAGATACTGAACACCTCTTTGAAGAAATAACGACAGAAAACTTCCCCCACCTGGTAGGCGTACAAGTACAGGAAGCACAGAGAGTCCCAAACAAGAGGAACCCAAAGAGGACCACACCAAGACACATCATAATTAAAATGCTAAGGGCAAAAGACAAAGAGAGAATCTTAAAAGCAGCAAGAGAAAAGCAGTTAGTTACCTACAAGGGAGTACCCATACGACTGTCAGCTGATTTCTCAACAGAAACCATGCAGGCCAGAAGGGAATGGCAAGAAATATTCAAAGTGATGAATAGCAAGGACCTACAACCAAGATTACTTTATCCAGCAAAGTTATCATCTAGAATTGAAAGTCAGATAAAGAGCTTCACTGACAAGAAAAAGCTAAAGGAGTTCATCATCACCAAACCAGTATTACATGAAATGTGAAGGGTATTCTTTAAGAAGAGGAAGAAGTAGAAGAAAAAGAACAAAAATATGAACAAAATGGCAACAAATACATACCTATCAACAATTGAATCTAAAAGTCAAAATAAACTAATAACACATCTAATGAACAGAATAAACTGGTGAATAAAATAGAATCAGAGGCATGGAAATGGAACAGACTGATGATTCTCAGAGGGAAGGGGGTGAGGGCAGGGAGAGAGTAAACAAAAATCTTGTATACATGTATGCATTACCTATGGACACAGACAACAGGGCAGGAACCGGGTGAAGGGGAGTAATGGGGGAGGGGAGAATCAGTAATAATCTCAACAATAAAGATTTTAAAAACAAATAAAAAGAAGTCCACCCTTGCCACCGTCCTAAGCACTCACTCCTGAGTCATGGTCAGAGCTCCTCTTTGGATACCCTGCCCCACCCAGGGCCTGTGGTAGCCCAGGGGACACACCTGCTCTGCATGACTGCCATGCCCCCACCGTGCACCCCCCACGCGGGCTCACACTTGCTCACCTGCTCTGCATGACTGCCCTGAGGGCCCCATCCCCCCACTGCACTCTCAGGTGGGCTAACATTTGCTCACCTGCACTCACAGAATGTCACAATTTACACAGGAGCCCTAGCCCCTCCCTGCTCGCCTATCAGCATCCTGCTCTCTCTGTCTGTGGAAGGGGAGCCCCGGGACCCCGCACCTGGCCCGCTAGGAGGCCACGATGAACTGTAATTGAATGAAATCACCAAAAGTAATTGTCACTATTAGTAAAAGGAAAATAGGGGAGACAATAAAAAGCTAAGATGAAAATAAGATTTCTCTTTCTCTCAAGATAGGCAGCAACACTGGCCAAAGCAAAGCTAAAACCTCACTGAAATTAACTGTGAATTGGTACTTAGTACTAATGACCAGAAAGTGACTTTGCAAAATAGATTTTATACTTTAACTAGAGGCCTGGTGCACGAAATTCATAAAGGGAGGGAGGAATGTCCCTCAGCCCAGCCTGCACCCTCTCGCAATCTGGGACCACTCGGGGATGTCCAACTGCCGTGGGATTGGGCCTAAACCAGCAGTGGGACATCCCTCTCACAATCCGGGACCACTGGTTCCTACCCTAACCACTCTGCCTGCCTTCCTCATTGCCCCTAACCACTCGTGTTCCTGCCTGATCATCCCTTGCCGCTCTGCCTGCCTGCTTGATCGCCCCTAACCACTCTGCCTGCCTGCCTCATCACCCCTAACCACTCTGCCTGCCTGCCTCATCACCCCTAACCACTCACCTGCCTGCCTGATCACCCCTAACTGCCTCTGCCTCGGCCCCTGACACCGCAGTTTCACCTGAAAGGATGTCCGGAATGATGTCTGGAAGGTCATTTGGCTGTATGGTCTAACTAGCATATTAGGCTTTTACTAGTGGCCCAGTGCACAAAATCCACGCACAAAAGGGGATTAGAGAAAATATTTTAATATTGCTATTTGCCCTTTCTCTATAATAGAAGTGTCAGAGATGAGAAAAAATTAGTAAATGTATATGGAAATCTTCCTCCTGTCAGAGCCTGGGATGCACCATGGGACTGAGTCAAGTCCCCACCCACCCACATGCGCCTCATGCCATGCACGCATCCCCTCCCAACCCACTCACACAGCCTCCTGCTAATCGGTCGTTACCGTGTGTAGCCGTGACGACCGCAGGATTTTTATATAATACTAGAGGCCTGGTGCACAACATTTGTGCACTGGGGTGGGGGGGGGGGGG
>NW_006298521.1:141184-149226 GCF_000327345.1 Myotis davidii
CTATCAAGCTCCCACGGGTGGGGGGGGGGCACAGCCTGAGGTCCCCTATCAACCCCCGCCAGGCAGGGAGCGTGGCCTCAGATCCCCTGGCACGGCACCAGGCAGGGGGTGCAGCCTAAGGTCTCCTGGCCTGGTGCCAGGACAGGGGACGCAGCCTGAGGTCCCCTGTCAAGCCCTGCCAAGCGGGGGGTGCAGCCTGAGGTCCCCTGGCCTGGCGCCGGGATGGGGGGCGTGGCCTGAGGTCCCTGCTGATTGCTCGTTAAGGCTCCTTATGGGAACTCAGTCTCCGCTGTGGGTGCAGCCATATTGTGTTACGGAAACCCCACCTCCATTGTGGGCACAGCCATCTTGTGTTACGGAAACCCCACCTCCATTGTGGGCACCGCCATCTTTGTGGCAGAGTGATGGTCAATTTGCATATTCCCTCTTTATTATATAGGATTATTAAAAAGATAATTTTACTTTTTTTTAAATATATTTCATTGATTTTTTTACAGAGAGGAAGGGAGAGAGATAGAGAGTTAGAAACATCGATGGGAGAGAAACATTGATCAGCTGCCTCCTGCACATCTCCTACTGTGGATGTGCCCGCAACCCAGGTACATGCCCTTGACCGGAATTGAACCTGGGACCCTTCAGTCCACAGGCCGACGCTCTATCCACTGAGCCAAACCGGTTTCGGCTAACTTTACATTTTAATATTAATATATGCAGAGTGCTGAGGGACAAGAACGCAGGAAAGATCACTGCTGACCAGAGTTTGTGGAAACAGGCAAACCCATGTCTGCACGGGCTGGGAAACATGACCACGTGACCACGCCCCCGTGTGACAGCAGCACCACAACAACGCAGGGGTGAGACCCCGCCCAAGCCCGTCACCTGCACCTGCGGGCCTTCAGCACTCACCCTGCACAGCACCTCCCCGCCCTGGAAGTCCGCCGCAGCAGGGCTCAGGAGCCACAGAGGGGCAGGCAGAGGCCGGGGACCCTGAGCAGGCGGCCCCAGCAGGAAGGGGGATAGTCCAGGAGGAGCTGAGGGGCCTCCATCATAGACCCGGGAGCGGGAGCACAGAGCGCAGACGGAGGCCGGCGTCACAGGCCGTGATCCTCAGGACTCAGGAACATCCCACCTCCAGCGGCTCCAAACAGCCTCATTATACCGGAGCCCGCTGTGAGCGCGGGGCCTGCAGAGAAGAAAGGCTGGTGCCCGCCGAGCGGGGGGAGGAAGGGGCGCCAGGGAGCTCCGGCTGCCACAGCTCAAAGCGCAGCCACTCCCCTGCGGGAACCGCAGCATCACCCTCTGTCACCTGCCGCCCATGGGGGATCATCACACAGGGACAGAGGCCGGACCGGCTTCCCCAGGGCAGTTCTGATCACGTGGCTCCCACCGACCCACAGAACAAAGTCGGGGTCGAGACTTCCACCTGCAACGACCCGTGATTGTGCCACTGAGGAAACCAAGACCTGGGACGGGTTCACGACTGAGGCATGAAGGCGGCGGAGGCAGGGTTGAGCCCAGGCCTCAGCACCTCCTCCGTGGCCGTGTGCTCCTCCGCACCAGGCTGCCTCTCCGCCCACCTGCTCCGGCAGGGCACGCGCTCCTCAGGGAGCCCCGCAGTGCGGCCACACCTGGCTTCCAGTGTGGGCTCTACGGGAGGGTGACCCTGAGAGGGTGACGTCACCTCTACACGGCTCCAAGAACAGCTCCACGGGCCGCTGCACACAGCTCAGCACTCGCCTGTGGCGCAGCTGTGCGGCTGCTGCGTGCTCACTGTCCGGGCCCGGCTCCCCGCACTTCCCCCCGGTGCTCCACCTGCCCAGCCCCCACACCCATGGACATGACCCCACAAACGCCGGCCCTACACAGCACAGGCCGAGCACACGTGTATTGGCCTGCACGGAGCCTGGTATTGGCAAACATGTACCAAATATGAGGTACCTGTTCCCCTGCAGCCCGTGCTGCCCGCCCTCGGAGGCACTGCCCCAAGTCGCCTCACACCCCACCCCACAGACCTTCCTGGCCGGCCCAGCCACAGGCCCGGGGCCTCTCCGCGGTGGCCTCGGTCACCTCCCAGCCTGCGCCAGCCAGAACAAGCTCGCCAGATATCAGTCACTGTCCACCATCCCTGGGAGTGGGAGGCCAGTTGCTGCCCTGTGTCCAGGGTGCTTGGTAGCGAGTCGTGTCCTGAGTCACAGCCAAGTGGCCGGACTTGACACACAGCCTCCTATGGCCACGCTGCCCACAGGCTGGCTGCAGGTGGCCTCACCGCCTGGGCCCACAGCCCAGCCCAACCTTGGCAGCAGATTGGGGATAAAGCCTCCCTCCTTTCCTTTCTTTTTTTTTTTAATCCTCACCCGAGGATATTTTCCCACTGGTTTTTACGAAGAGTGGTAGAGAGAGGGAGAGACAGAGAGAGAAACCAACGTGAGAGAAACACATCGATGGGTTTCCTCCTGCTCGAGCCCCGACCAGGGCCTGGGCCAGGAAAGAGCCTGCAACCAAGGTATGTGTCCCTGACCAGGATCGAACCCTTTGGTCCTCAGGCTGAAGCTCTATCCACTGAGCCAAACCAGCCAGGGCAAAGCCTCCCCTCCTTTTAACAACCCTTGCCTGAACCCAGGAGCCCCAGGGGGCCCAGCCCCAGCGGTGGACACACGGGGCTGAGCAGCCAACGAGGGAGGTGCGCCGTCATCCGGGACACACCCACAAACGCAGCACACGCCCTGTGCCATGTCTCACACAGAGGCCGCTGGACAGGCATAAGGACAACGGGTGTGAGCCTTACAGGGAAGATCGACAGTCACACTTGAACTGCGCCCGGTATTCACCCCGGGGTCGGAGAGGGGAGCAACGCCGGGGCAGGTCCTTTTCCTTCAGAAACCACTGTTCCCAGCTGACTGTTCCCCGCACACCAAGCGGGGTGCAGGGCAGAGGGCCCCCGGGAAGCTCCCACATGCCCACGGGGCCCTACAGCTCGTGAGGGCACTGCCTTCATCTCCCCGCTAACTCCAGTGTCACCTGAAGACTGGTCCCAGGATGCTGTGCTGCTTGCTAAATCCCCGAAGTCGCTATGTGGGGGTGTCTCACATCCCTGACAATGACCTGGGTCGTGCAAAAACAAGCAAACACGCTGTTTTTGGAACTCACCCGGGACCCGGCTCCACCACCTAAGTCCTGTCCCCCTAGGCAGCTCCGTGCTGTGGGCTCAGTGCACGGGCCAGGCCCGGGAGTGTGCACCGGCCACCTGCTGACCAGGACAGGACAGCCCCCCAAGCCAGCCACACATGGCGTCTAGGGCGGAACCCCATGCAGCCGCACTCCTCGGGCCTCTGCTGCGATCCTGATGCCAGTGGGAGCCCCGAGCATCGAAGCTGCCCCACAGCACTCCCGTGGGGGCAAGAGTCACGGGCCGGAGGCATCGCACTGTCCAGGGGCTGAGTCATCCCCATGAAAATGTCTATCCCAGGGCGGCGGCCAGGCAGCCGGCGCGGGAAGGCGGCTCCCACCACCTGATGACGGGCCTAAACCCCAATTATGCACTTGCTGTCAGGCAGAAGGTAGCTGCTCCCGGCGAAGCCACGTCTGAGTCCTGCATGAAGAACGTATCACTGACCTGTGCTTCCATTCGTGTCAGGTGCACGACACAGGGTCCAGCACGTGTGCGGCTGGAAAGGCCCCCACACCACAGGGAGCAGCCACCACCACACGGTTCCCCTCGCTCTTTCCTGTGAGGAGGCCTTTACGACCGACTCTCAGCGCCTTCAACTAAGCTGTGGGCGGCCACCCGCAGCCACATGCTGCGTCCACACCAGGACTGGGCACTGTGCCAGGGCCGCACCTTTGACCCGGCACCCATGGCGCTCAGCGAGCCCCCGGCACCCACCTCTCCGCGCTCTGTGGCGAGCTGGGTTTTGCTCGCGGTCCCGCAGGAAGTGAGGTTCCTCGCTGTCTCCCTCCGCCTGGCTTCGCTCACTGCATAAGGCCCTCGGGCCCATCCCTGTCGCCCACGGCGGGATGTCCATTTCCTACAGCCGAGGGAGCTTCCTGTGCCTGCACGCACGCGCATGTGTGTGCACGTGTGAGCATGTGCGTGCATGTGTGTGCACGCACGCGCATGTGTGCGCGTGTGAGCGTGTGTGTGCGCGCACGCGCATGTGTGTGTGCACGTGTGTGCGTGTGTGTGTGCGTGCACGTGTATGCCATGCCCTCTCTCCGCTCACCCACTGGTGGGCGCTGGCTGTTTCTGTGTCCTGCCGCCTGCACATGACGCTTTGATGGACACGGGGCGCAGATGCCTTTCCAAGCTCGTGTCCATTTTCTCTGCGTAGAAGCCCCGCTCGAGGCGCTCTCGACACTGCATGTGCTCTAGCACCTACAACGCGTAGTTCATGCAGTGAGTTTCACCTCAACCCGAAGTCTCTTTTCACTTGCTATTTGCACTGTGGGAAATGACTGCACCTGCGCTAGTGTCGCCCGCTCCCGGCGCCAGTGTAGGCATCGCAGTGAGAAAGGGACCTTTCACGGGGGCGGAGCCACACAGGCACCCGGAGCCACCTGCACACACAGGCCCTTCCGGAAGGAGGGAGGTGGGGCTGCGGAGACGTCCGTGTCATATGTGGGCCTCAGCAGCCACGTGACTAGGTAAACATTGCAGAGGTGGCTTTCTCAGCTAAAGACAGCACCAGCAGACACAGTGAGAATGAGTATTACCTGCTCCCAAACCGGCAGGGCCGGCACAGGGACCTGCTCTCAGTATGGTTTATTCCTCACCCAAGGATGTTTTTCCACTGATTTTAAAGAGAGCGAAGAGAGAGGAAAAGACAGAGAGAAACACTGATGTGAGAGAGAGACACCCATTGGTTGCCTCCTGCATGAGCCCCGACCAGAGACCCGGGCTGGGGAGGAGCCTGCAACCAAGGTACATGCCCATGACCGGGATCGAACTCAGAGCCTTCAGTCCGCAGGCTAATGCTCTATCCACTGAGCCAAACTGGCTAGGGCTATGTTACATTTTTTGAATGCTATTAAATATGACTAGATTTTGATTAAGCACATAAATTAAATGTTGACTTAGACAGAAATACAATTTTAACAACCATTTTAAGTAAAGATCATTTTGAAAACATTATACAACCATTAAAAGTGATGGTTATGAAGACTAGCAACAGGGGAAAGGCTTATGACACAGTATTAACAGGGAAAAACGGGTAACAAATCACCTCTCTACTCTCGCTGCCTCTACGGAGAGAAGGGGTCTATAGAGAAAAGACAGCGACGGTCGCGTAGAGCCGCGGCGGCAGCCCACGCCGGGCGCACCGCCAGGCCGTCTCCTCAGCTTCCAACGCCACGCCGGCACCGTCACCCCGCCACACGTGCAGGGACGGGAACCAGAGGACGGGAGAAACCAAACAGAACCCCAGCCTGTTAGTAAATGGCGAGGCGTGCCGAGACCCAAGCCCACGGTGTCCACACTGTCCCCCACGAAGCTGAGGCCCACGGTGGCAGGTGGCAGGCAACTGTGGTTTCGGACTTTGCTGTCACGTGGCTATTCTTACTTCTAGACCCTAACACTGTGCAGGGGCCAGACTGCACGCTGGGAAAACGGGTTTACAAAGATACCCGTACCTCGCTTGTTTAGAATGTCTTCTGGTAAGAAAATGGCTTGGTTTTTTAAGCACTCAAAGCAAACGTGAACCCTTCCCTTTAGGACCAATTTACACACCGTCTAAGATGCCTGCGGAAAGCTTCCGCTGGTACTGACCTCTCAGGAGGTGGCCCAAAACCAAGACCAAAGCCTCGCCAGGCACCGCCTCTCTCCCCCCAGTGACCTCGGGGGAAAGGCCATTATCTTCAGGCCCTACAAGCCCAGTGTCTCCTTATTCTCAGCGCTGACCACAGTCTCCTCCGATGTAAAGAACTTCCTGCCTCTATTACATCCAGTTGTAATGCCAAACGGAATTACTCTCCTCTCCCATGCCCTGCGTTTCTATTCCTTAGACATTCCTTCCTGTTTTCTTACTTTAACCAAGTGTGACTTAATCCTGTATCAGGTTTCTGAGAGGGAATCTGTCGTGCCCAGGAAGGTGAGAAAGCAGGTGAAATACAGAGAAGCTGGCAGCGGCTGCCACCTGCTGCCTCCCGCTGCAGGCCTCCTCCCTTTGGGGGTCTGGTCCCTTACAAAGGAGGCCCCAGGGAGCGCCCTAGTCCCTGCCCCCAAGGGACACAGTGAGAAGACACCGTCAGTGGGCCAGGCCGTGGGCCTTGGAGACACCAAGCCCGCTGGGGCCAATCTTAGACTTCCAGCCTCCGGAACATGACAAACACTCTATTGCTCATGGCTCAGTGCCTGAGCGTCGACCCATGAACCAGGGGGTCACAGTTTGATTCCTGGTCAGGGCACATGCCCAGGTTGCGGGCTCAATCCCTAGTTTGAGGCTTGCAGGACCAAGGGCCCAGTCATAACCAGTCGCTGCAGTGGGTGAATGCCACCTCAGAGGCGCCACGCAGACCTGCACCCCGTGGACCCTGTGCCGTGAGAGTGAGTGCCACGCAGACCTGCACCCCGTGTGTTTCACAGACAAAGCAACTGAGGCCTAAAGTTCTGTGGGCAGGTAGCAAGCAGCAGAGCTAGGATTCATACTCAAGGTCTGTTGGAGTTTAAAAATGCCCACAGTCACGCTCTTTCCACCAGGCCATGTTGCACCCCGTGGATCCTGTGCCCTGAGAGTGAGTGCCACGCAGACCTGCACCCCGTGGACCCTGTGCCCTGAGTGAGTGCCACGCAGACCGCCACCCCGTGGACCCTGTGCCCTGAGAGTGCCACGCAGACCTGCACCCCGTGGACCCTGTGCCCTGAGTGAGTGCCACGCAGACCAGTACCCCGTGGACCCTGTGCCCTGAGTGAGTGCCACGCAGACCGGCACCCCGTGGGCCCTGTGCCCTGAGAGTGAGTTTTCAAGTGAATGCCAAGTCCAGCGCCGGCCGGCGTGGCTCGGTTGGTTGGAGCGCCGTCCTGTACACTGAAAGGTTGCGGGAACCCAGGTTGTGGGTTCAGTCCCCGGTCGGGGTGCATATGGGAGGCAACCGATCATGTTTCCGCCTCACATCGATGTTTCTCTTTCCCCCTCGGCCCTCCTCTCTCTCTAAACCAATAAAAATAAGTCCTCGGGTGAGGGTTAAAAAGAGAGAGAGTGCGGTGCTCAGCTGAGCGGGTGCCCACAGTCCACTGGACTCTGTTAACGACAAAGCAAACCACCATCTGGCGTCCGGGCGCAGCGCAGGCCGTGCCGCACACTCTGTCCCCGCAGATCTGCTCCCGCCTGGGAGGGCGCCTGTGCCCGCCGAGCGCCGCTCAGACCCCTGGTCCCGCCGCCGTGTTTGCTGCAGGGCACCGACTGCCCCCATCATAGCCCCCGCTCCTCTGACATGACCCGCCATAGGGCAGTTCAAGAGGGAGGCCCAGCCCACCTGACCTCTCCTGGCCCATGAGCCCTGCACGTGACCTCCCGGGAACGAAGGGCCTGGGAGTGACAGAGTCTAAAATGGCACCCACCCCCCTTTCTTCTCCGCTTCCTGCTTCTCGTCTCTAACACACTCTACTTCCCTTCCTCTTGTAAGTCCTTGGGCCCCGGGGCAGAGCAGACACCTGACATCCAGAAGGTCCCTGGAGCAAGGGGGTTGGGGGGCGCGGGCTCCGTGCATGTTCCCAGGAGAGGCAGTGACCAGACAGAGCCTCCAGGGACGGGAGGCACAGTGAGCACGGCCTCTGGGTCCTGGAAGGCACAGCATGCTGTGGCAAGGAGGGCAACAGAAAAACAGCCTGTGCTCAGCCCTCTCTGGGCTCCTTTCCCAGGATTCCATGTCCTTCCACGTACCTGACACATAGCAAGCACTCAATTATAAGCTCACCACCACCACCCTTACACCACCCTCACACCACCATCCCCATCCCCACCACCATCACCATCCCCATCACACCACCCTCACACCACCAACACCATCCCCATCCCCATCACACCACCCTCACACCACCATCCCCATCC
>NW_006298521.1:149330-150655 GCF_000327345.1 Myotis davidii
ACACCCCCCGCACCACCCTCCCCACCCCCACCACCACCCCCACCCCCACCCCACCACCCTCCCACCACCACCATCATCCCCATCCCCATCATCATCACACCACCAACACCATCCCCATCACCATCACACCACCATCACCATCGCACCAACACCATCCCCATCCCCATCACCATCACACCACCACCATCACACCACCATCCCCATCACACCATCATCCCCATCACACCACCATCACCATCACCATCACACCACCATCACCATCCCCATCCCCATCCCTACCATCACCATCACCAACACCATCCCCACCACCATCACCGTCACACCACCGTCCCCACCAACACCAAAGCCACCCCCATCCCGTGCAAGTCTGGGCCGGGCCAATTCATCCCCAAAAGCAGTGCGATGCTGCATCAGGAACAAGGTCGCCATGGGCCCTGCGGCCCCAGCACCGCACACTGGGACGGACTGCCCATTCCCCAAACACACGTGTGCCCACAACGTGCCAGACCCCGCCCAACCCACGAGGGCCACCGCCACCTGGCCGCCCGGGACCAGAGCTCAGGCTGCCTCAGAAACTCGACGGCCCTCTTTTTAAAGCGCCTCATCTGTTTCACTAAAAGCACTTTCCTCAAACCAGAGCCGAGATGAAAGCAGGCCTCGGGGCCCCTGCCCAGCCTCCTGAGAGCCTGCGTGGCCGTCGCTCCTGCCCTCTCTTCCACTAACAGCTTCCCAGGGGCACCGCGGGCCGGGGCAGGGTCCTCGCGCCCATCCCAGGAAGCCCGTCTGTAGCTGAACTGCACCAGCGGCCACACCTGATTACAAACAGGATGCAAACAGGGCAGGAAGCCAGTGACTGGGAGGCGGGAGGTGCACTCAGCCAGGAGGAGGGGCAGGTGAGGAAAAGCAGGAGCAGGGGACGGGCGGGGAGGAGGGGCAGGAGCAGGGGACGAGGGGCAGGAGCAGGGGAGGGGCGGGGAGGAGGGGCAGGAGCAGGGGAGGACGGGGGAGGAAGGGTGCGCTGCCTCCCAGGGCCAGCACTATGTGCTCAGGTGGCTGGGGCACTGACACGCAGAGGCGACACAGAAGCCACAGGACCCTAGGAGAGGCGAGTGACCAGGCAGGAGGACCAGGGTCAGGGGTGTGCCCGCGCCGGGGGCCTCTGCTCTGGGCGGGCCGTCCCGGTGAAGCCCTACTGAGGAGGTGGGGACACACTGAGCTGCTGGAGCCCCGCTCTGGTCCCACTCAGGTTCCAGGCCCTTCGGAGACCCCACCTGCCCTCAGGGCACCTGCTCAGCACACACCCCCAGCAAGGCTGCCAGGCCGGC
>NW_006298521.1:150800-151354 GCF_000327345.1 Myotis davidii
CTGCAGTGGAGCCCTCCCCAAGGCCCCGGCAAGCCCCTGCTCCACGTTCTCCGCCAGGCCCCAGGGGCTGTGAGCGCAGCCCAGGAATGACTGTGACCAGCTCGCGCCCCTCTGGCCCTGCTGTCTGACTCAGCCTGGGCATCTGTACGCTGGGAGCAGGTACAGTCTGGAGCAGGCAGCTGGCAGGCTTGGGCTTGCGGGAGTGGGGGGGATGTACGTGTTTACATGTATATACATGTGTGCATGCCCGTGTTTATATGTATAAGAACCCAGCATGGTAGCAGCGGTGCAGTTACTTGGATCTCCAGCAGTTCCCCGTTACCCCCAGCCCGCGGACGTCTGAGACCTGGGAGGGTACCGAGCCCTGTGCCCAGGTGTTTCCTGTGCGCGCACCTTCCCTCCGGGAGGAAGCTCTTCCCGCCTCCTTCTGAACATCAGGCTGCCAGCGCCCTGCACGGGGTGGGGGGCTGCTGAGGGAGAGCAGGGGACTTGAACACAAGCGGCGAGGCCAGGGCAGCCCGTCTGATAACGAGCCGCACTGAGTGACGAAGGGC
>NW_006298521.1:151428-153949 GCF_000327345.1 Myotis davidii
CAGACAGCGTGCACTTAAACTCTGCCACTGCTCCTTCCTGGGAGCTTCTGAGTAATATTCTCGGACCCGACTGACGGCGGTGGCTGAGCCCGCAGAGAGCGCCCCTGCCAAGGAGGGACTGCCGCGTCCCAGGCCCCTCCCAGCACCTGTGCCTCCCCGTGACATGGCGCGTTCCTCGGGCGTGCTCCGTCCGTGTCCGTCAGCTGTCCCCAGTCCTCCCAGCCCCTGGGCTCCGGGTGACGGTCTTGGTTTGCTCGTCTCCCCAGCTTCACGTCCAGCAGGCGCCGGGCCCACCGCCTGCCCTGCAGAGCCTGGAGAACTGACCACCGCACATCACCCACTTCCCGGCGTCCCCAAAGGTCCTCCCTGTCCCTGCTGTCCCTCCTCATCCCCACTCACAGGCAGCAGCAGCCTGAGGAGTGTGCCTCGGCCCAAGGCCCTCTGAAAGGCCCCGCTCAACCGTCCTCAGGGCTCTTCCTTCCACAGAAGGGCTGCCAGGCTCCGCTCCTCGGGCCCAAAGCCTCCCAGAGGCCTGGCACTGCCCTCCCGTGCGCTGCCCCCCTTCCCTGCCTGCCAGCCTCGGGACCTGTCTCCTGTGCAGCTGGCCTCCCGCCACCCAGGCCCAGGTCAGCAGCTGCTCTTCGCTGCTCTGGCAGGAGCCGTGCACCTCAGGCCGTGCCGAGCTGGCCGCCCTGGAGCCTCCTCCCCACCTTCCAAGGCCTGCTTTGCCGGCCGGTGTGGCTCAGCGAGGTCACAGTTCAATTCCTGGTCAGGGCACAGGCCCAGGTTGCGGGCTCAATCCCCAGTAGGGGGCGTGCAGGAGGCAGCTGATCCATGATTCTCATCATTGAGGCTTCCATCTCTCTCTCCCTCTCCCTTCCTCTCTGACATCAATAAAAAATAATGTTTTTAAAGCCGCTTCCTGCCCACCCTGCAAGGACAGCAGGACTTGATCCGTCGCTTCCTTCCCCATTGGTTACAACGCTGACGAGGCGCCGAAGGAACTGCAGTCTCGCTTAGGGCACGTGGCCCCGAAGGAGCTGAAGTCTCGCTTAGGGCACGTGGCCCGGATAACCTGGGTGACAGGTCACGCCGCTCCACGGCGGAACCTGCGGACGAGGCCAGGTGAGGACGGACCGCAGCCTACGCCAAGGGGCCTGCAGACTCCCCCACAGCAGCTGCTCCCCCTCAGCGCAAGGTCCACGTGCACTCAGCACCCCAGCAGTTCCTAGATACTGCCTGCGCGTGTCTGTCTGTCTCCCGGAGCCAGGGCAGGGTCTGGTCCCGTTTCACCAGCGTCCACACCAGCATCAGAGGCTCAGGAGTCGCGGTGGAGTGAATGAACTCCGCGACGCCTCAGGCCTGGTCCTGCCTGTGTCACAGGCCCCTGCAGGCTCGGTCCTGGTGCTGAGGCAGGAGTCGCTCCCGCCCTGGTGGAGGCTGCACGGCCACCTCATACCGCCTCACGCCGGCCGCTGCCCTCCAGCCCAGGCCCTGCAGGGGCCTCCCACCGAAATCCTTGCTTTCAGAGTGAACACCGCACACCCACCACCAAAAACACAAACACACGTCACCACATCGCGCCCCACGTTGGAAACACCTGTGAGCGCTGACCATCTGGAAGCCAGACCAGGGCTCCCCGAGGACATGTCCGTGCGCCTGGCCCGCTCCTCTGTCCTCAGGGCTGCGTGTCACACACCCGCCTCAGGCCCCACCCCCGCCGGGGACACCGTGTCTGCGTCCTGCGTCGCTCCCACTCACAGCCGCCGGGGTCACACACGACCTCTGCGTGCCCCCTCCGGGGTCGGCTTGCTGCTGCTGATCCTCACCCGGGGACACTCTGCCATTGGTTTTTCAGGCAGAATAGGATGGAGGGGGAGAGAGACAGAGACAAACATCGATGTGAGAGAGACAGAGCGACTGGGTGCCTCCAGCGTGCGCTGGACCAGGTGGGGGTCAAGCCCAGAACCCAGGCATGAGCCCTTGACCAGAATCAAACCCGGGACCCTCACAGCTGCAGACTGATGCTCTATGCACTGAGCCACACCGGCCAGGGCAGCCCCGAGGTGTCTGCAATCTGGAATAGAGGCACCTGTCTTCCTCCTCGCCCAGATCCTGGCCCCTGGAATTCCCAAGTCCTTCCCTCCCAGAGGAACTGAGCCCTCTCCGGCGTCCAGTCCTACAAACCCCTTTGTTCATCCAAAAATCGATCCCAGGCTAACGGGCCTGGCAGGGCCTAGACCAGAGCTTGGAGCCCACCTTTCCAGGCCGTCCTTTGAACCCTTGTTTCATAGGTTTAACCTCCCGGGAATGCAAGTGTGTTTAAATCGCTATTTTTTTTCCTTGAAATAGAAGAATCCGTGGCATTTCAAGTGCTGGTCCAGCTCTCGCCCAAGCAGGGCCCGTCGGAGCCGGGGTAAGCTCTCTGCCTGGAAGGCCTGGGTCCGAGTGGGAGAGCCTTTGAAGAGCGGGTCTTGCTGGTAGTTTTGTAAAAGCAAATCTTGGGGTGATTTCTGTGCAA
>NW_006298521.1:154024-155256 GCF_000327345.1 Myotis davidii
CCAGGAGGTAACAGTTGGATTCCCAGTCAGGACACATGCCCAGGTTGTGGGCTCGATCCCCAGTAGGGGGCGTGCAGGAGGCAGCTGATCCATGATTCTCATCATTGAGGCTTCCATCTCTCTCTCCCTCTCCCTTCCTCTCTGACATCAATAAAAAATAATGTTTTTAAAGCCGCTTCCTGCCCACCCTGCAAGGACAGCAGGACTTGATCCGTCGCTTCCTTCCCCATTGGTTACAACGCTGACGAGGCGCCGAAGGAACTGCAGTCTCGCTTAGGGCACGTGGCCCCGAAGGAGCTGAAGTCTCGCTTAGGGCACGTGGCCCGGATAACCTGGGTGACAGGTCACGCCGCTCCACGGCGGAACCTGCGGACGAGGCCAGGTGAGGACGGACCGCAGCCTACGCCAAGGGGCCTGCAGACTCCCCCACAGCAGCTGCTCCCCCTCAGCGCAAGGTCCACGTGCACTCAGCACCCCAGCAGTTCCTAGATACTGCCTGCGCGTGTCTGTCTGTCTCCGGGAGCCAGGGCAGGGTCTGGTCCCGTTTCACCAGCGTCCACACCAGCATCAGAGGCTCAGGAGTCGCGGTGGAGTGAATGAACTCCGCGACGCCTCAGGCCTGGTCCTGCCTGTGTCACAGGCCCCTGCAGGCTCGGTCCTGGTGCTGAGGCAGGAGTCGCTCCCGCCCTGGTGGAGGCTGCACGGCCACCTCATACCGCCTCACGCCGGCCGCTGCCCTCCAGCCCAGGCCCTGCAGGGGCCTCCCACCGAAATCCTTGCTTTCAGAGTGAACACCGCACACCCACCACCAAAAACACAAACACACGTCACCACATCGCGCCCCACGTTGGAAACACCTGTGAGCGCTGACCATCTGGAAGCCAGACCAGGGCTCCCCGAGGACATGTCCGTGCGCCTGGCCCGCTCCTCTGTCCTCAGGGCTGCGTGTCACACACCCGCCTCAGGCCCCACCCCCGCCGGGGACACCGTGTCTGCGTCCTGCGTCGCTCCCACTCACAGCCGCCGGGGTCACACACGACCTCTGCGTGCCCCCTCCGGGGTCGGCTTGCTGCTGCTGATCCTCACCCGGGGACACTCTGCCGTTGGTTTTTCAGGCAGAATAGGATGGAGGGGGAGAGACAGAGAGACAAACATCGATCACCCACCACCAAAAACACAAACACACGTCACCACATCGCGCCCCACGTTGGAAACACCTGTGAGCGCTGACC
>NW_006298521.1:155372-158207 GCF_000327345.1 Myotis davidii
GTGCGCTGGACCAGGTGGGGGTCAAGCCCAGAACCCAGGCATGAGCCCTTGACCAGAATCAAACCCGGGACCCTCAGTCCGCAGGCCAACGCTCTAACCACTGAGAAAACCAGCCAGGGCTGAGCAGCAGCGTGTGATGAGTGAACCGTGAGTCTGCAGGAGGAGCTGCCCCTGCGTTTGCCACTTCCATCCCCAGCTCCCAGCACACAGGCCGCACAGACGCGGCGCCTGCGGGACAGAACGCACTGGGGGGGGGGGAGCGTTTCTGGGCACTTCACCTGGCTGCGTGCTCCCCACGGCAGACACCTGCCACTACGTCTTCCACGTAACGTGAAGATAATGCTTCCGCCATCCTTGAAGCTACTGTATGTACGTGCCTTACAAAGGCGGCAACGTACTGCCTGTAATTTCTCCTGCCACTAAATAAAGCCCAGTAACTGCTGAACTCTGAAAGAGGTGGGTTCAGCTTTTTGTTGTTAGACATGACGGCTAAATAGAATTCTGAAGAAAAACCCATAATCCCGCCAACCGAACGAAGAACCTGGTGTGGAGTGTTACCTTCAGCCTCGCGTTTTCCGCGTGGCCGTAAAGCTCTCTCTTAGGTGTCACTTTGGTTTCCAAAAGTGGCCCCGCCAAAACCGGTGTGGCTCAGTGGATAGAGCGTCGGCTTGTGGACTGAGGGGTCCCAGGTTCGATTCCGGTCAAGGGCATGTGCCTGGGTTGCGGGCACATCCCCAGTGGGAGGTGTGCAGGAGGCAGCTGATCGATGTTTCTCTCTCATTGATGTTTCTGACTCTCTGTATCTCTCACTTCCTCTCTGTAAAAAAATCAATAAAATATATTTTTTTTTCAACACCGCGAGGAGACTCGCTCAGGACGCAGAGCCTGGCCCAGAACGGGACTCCCATCGGGCAGCCTGGCTTCCGCCGCCTCGCTCCTGGCCCGTCAGAAGCCACCACGCACGCCCAGGAAGTCCCTGCAGACCGCCTGACGTGCCAACGCCTCACAGCGACGTGTCTGTCCACACTGTGGAGTCAAGTTGCAGGGCCAGGCCAATGCAAATGGAAACAAGAAAAACCGACTACCTTTCCTGAGTGCCTACTGTGTGCTGGCACCCCTGGCCCTGTGTGCTGCCTACTGTGTGCTGGCACCCCTGGCCCTGTGTGCGGTACTCTGCACCTAGAGCTGCTATTGTGCCCACAGAGGAGTGGGTCAGCCACCGGCTCAAGATCACGGTCCCCGGTGAGGAAGCTGACACCACCTGTAGGGCAGAGTGTGCTGGTGGCTACCGCACACGCTCAAACCACACGTGACTGGGAGGCGGGAGCACCGAGTCCTGCGCGCAGGCCGTCCCTCCTCGCTGGTGGTCAGACGCCCGCCCAGTTCTCAAGCTGCCCCTCCCCGCCAGCCACCTGGGGACACCTGGGACGCCTCCAGCACCGGGCGAGACGGCAGGTGAGGTGCAGCAACAACAGAGTCCGTGTCACCCGCGTGCCCACCAGGAGGAGCGGGCGTGCCAGGCCCGTGGGGCACGCGCGGAGCTGGCACCTCCAAGACCGGAGGGAAACACACTGCTCGTGGGGACAGAAAATACATCATGTCAACGCACCCACCGTGTCTCTAAGACCCTTCTGAACCCCAGAGGGAAAGGACAGCTGGCCCCTGGAGCCTGAGGCATCGCCTGAGCCACGTGACCCAATGGGCCTGTCACCACTGGACACGCCAGCTCACGGTGCTACGACCACCGAGGACACAAATGACTGGCCCACGTGTCACCAGAGGACGCGGGACCCCCCACACCGAGGGGCCTGTGCTCTTCAGAATGTCAGGCCGAGACCACACCGCAAGCAGCGCTGCTCCAGGGTCACGGAGGCGAGCGAGGTGACGGCAGACACCACGCTGTCCCCGATTCCAGACCAGAAGGAAGAGGAGAGGACATCACGGGGACAATGGTCCAGTGAACGTGGCCCGCGGACTAGACAACATGCCCATCGATGTTACACGTCCTGACTGATGTCACTGGGACCGAGAGAAAGTCTTTGTCCTGAGGAGACACACAGTGACGTTCTCAGGGGTCAGGGCCACAGAGACCACGGAAACGGGTCTGGCGCAGCACTGTTCCTGCAACGTGTCTGCCAGCGTGAAGCTGGGTCTCCACTGAAGGTGAGTATGGCGCGTGCACGGGCATCTCTGCAGGAAGATGCTGGGACCAGCCGGGGAGGGCTGGGGAAGGAGAGGACCCGCCCCCTCCACCCCTGTGTCCCATGTGCACACGTGCAAAAGCAAAGGACAGGACAGGAAAGCCCACGTGAGAACGGGGCCCAGGGCAGCAGCATCTCACACCTACAAGGCCTCAGGGCCCAGGCGGCTGCCTCGGCCTTGGCCAGGCTCCCTCCTGCCTGAGCTGCTCTGTGCTGCCTGTCCACGGGCCTCACGCGCCACCTGGTGGCCGCACAGGGCACTGCCAGTCTCAGGCTCTGAGCCCTCAGAGCTCCAGCCTCTGCCCAGCTAGACCTGGTGACCATCCTGAACGCTCCAGCGTCCAGCGAGCGGCCTAGCCCCACAGAACAGCAAGTCAAGACAACCAGAACACTCCCGACCCCCAGGCCTGTGGAGTGGCTCTCCACAGAGGGAGACATAAATGAGGGATGTGACCCAAGGGGATTCCAGCAGACGAGCGAGCCATGCCTCTGAGCATCCACGCGGCGCACGACCCACAGGCAACACTGCTGGCCACACCCCCCTGCTGGCCGCACTGTCCCCTCCTGGCCACACCCCCCTGCTGGCCGCACTGTCCCCTCCTGGCTGCACCGCCCCATCTGGCCGCACTGCCCC
>NW_006298521.1:158514-159519 GCF_000327345.1 Myotis davidii
TGTCGCCTCCTGCCCTCCCCCCCCCAGCTGGCCGCACCCCCCTGCTGGCCGCACTGTCCCCTCCTGGTCGCACCGCCCCTGCACCCCCCTGCTGGCCGCACTGCCCCCTGCAAGGCCCTCGCCTTCACGCTCTGCCCCAACCAGGAGGCCCAGCAGGAGGCGCAGACTACAGTGGTCATGACGCCAGTCGCCAGCGCCGCGCCCAGGCTCACAGTGACCAGCCAGGTCCATCTGCCCAGCCGGGCAGAGCTCACCACGGCAGCTCTCAGAGGCAGGAGGGCCCCTGGGGCTTAAGGAAAAAGAACAGGAAGTACTCGATGGAATCGCACTGGAAGCCCACAAACTACCACATGCACACGAGGTGAGTGACGGAGTAAGGGCAGTGGTGCCACGGACAGATCGGGTCCTCCGAGAACCGCCTCGCTCGGAAGCAAGACTTACCCAGGTCCGTGTTGGGGCCAGCCAGGAGCTGCTTGAACTTGTCGAGCCGGGAGGCCTCTCTCTCACTCAGCGCCGAGCTGCTGAGGGTCCCGGGGTCGGACGTGCTGCCCAGGGCCATGGTGGCCGCGTGCGGGAGCGACTGGGACCTGTGCAGAGGGGCAGGGCCGCTGGCGCTCTCTGCGGGAAGAGAGAAGAGGGTGAGGGGAGGGAGGGCAGCCACGAGCCACTTCCCCATGAACGCTGGGGTCAGTGTCTCCTCCCACGGCACTGAGTGGGGCAGGCCCTGGTCTCCGGAGCAGGAACTGACCTCGCTAACGCCTGTGAGGTCACCCCTCGCTCTGCTGGCGCAGTGTCACCCCCAGTGATACAGACACGCCCCGCAGAACAGCAAGACCAGACAACCAGACACTCCCGACCCCTGGCCTGACAGCGGCCAGGACGCCCCCAATCCGGCCTGCGGGGGACGTGGCCCAAGCATCTGTGGGTGCAGGCAGGGAGGAGGGGCCTGCGGAGCTGCCGGGGCCTGAGCCGGAGGAAAGCTGGTCCCCCCGTGAAGGGGACGCA
>NW_006298521.1:159744-160435 GCF_000327345.1 Myotis davidii
ACAAGCACCAGCCCCGCCCTCCCCAGGTGGCAGGGCCTGTGCCCACGGAGACACCGCCGCAGGGGTGAGGTGAGAGCATGCCACATCCGCAGCCCAGGACCAGGGACAGCCCAAGGGAAGAGCCATAGGCCTTCGGGTCATTCGACAAAGAGCCACCGAGACCAACCTGGGACAAGCAGCAAGCGGCACGGAGGGCTCTGAGCCCCGCGGCTGTCACATCTTCCACTGCAAGTGGACGTGGAGTAAAAATAATCCCACGGAAACGGGACGAGGAGCGAGCCCCGTGGAGGAAGGTGCTGACGCCGTGAATGGCAGCTGCCGCCAGGCCTGGGGAGGTGGCACCCCCACGGCTCCTGGGCCCGGAGTGAGCTCATTCCAGCAGAAGGGGAGGGGAAGGCCGCATCCACCGCCTCGGGGCAGAGTCTGGCCCAGATAAGCTTCCAGAAAAGCCTGCGAAGTGGGCAGAGCAGGGAGCACTCCCACTAGCCTGGGGAGCGCAGGTAGTACCGGGCGGCCTCAGGCTCTCTCCCCAGAATCCACTCCTCAGCCACGTCTCAGGAGCCACAGGACCGCGCCAGCAGGAGGCTCCGGCCACAGTGGGCGGCAAAGGTGCTGGACGGCACGCACCTGCGCTCAGAGACGAGCCGGGGCCGCACCGAGGCAGGGAGGGCCGCGCCGAGGCAGGGAGGGG
>NW_006298521.1:180031-182228 GCF_000327345.1 Myotis davidii
ACGGCACGCACCTGCGCTCAGAGACGGGGCGGGGCCGCGCCGAGGCAGGGAGGGCCGCGCACTCCTGGCAGAGTGCACCGCGGGCCTGCAGGGCGGAGGGATGTGGAAGGTGACAGTGGTGTCCCGAGGAAACAGGAAGACCGGCACCAGGTCTCCCTGCTACGGTGCGTGGGAAACACGGCAAGTCCCCGAGGGTCCCTGAGGGCGGGGTCTAACCGCCACCTGTGGGCAGCCACACCAGACCCCGTGCGTGGCTCCAACATGGTCAGCGACGAGGACAGCTGTCACCTGGCCGTGCCCACTGAGCCTTCCCAGCCACAGATGTGCTTTGGCATGAACCCAATGGCTCCCTAAAACAAGCAGCTGCATCTGACTCAGGCACGAGGCCTCCTCGGACGGTCATTAGGAAAGTCAGGGCAGCGGGCGGTGTGGTGTGGGGCGGGCACGGAGGCAGCTACGAGCCCAGGCGGCACCATCTGAGCCCCAGGCCGCCGTCCACCCAGGCCGAGTGTCGCAGCGGATGCAGCAGGTGGCCCCGTGGGCACTGCGCAGGGGACACCTGCTCCCCACGGCCACACCCACGACAGGCCTCCAACATAAATGCTGGCGTGGCACGTCACAGAGCAGGAGAGGCAGTGCTGACTGGACCGTCGGGAAGTGGAACACTCCAGGACATGAATTACAGAACACTGTCATGTAAGCAACAAAGTAAAATGGAATCACAGCCCCAGCCCGTGTGGCTCCGTGGATAGAGCGTTGGCCTGTGGACTGAAGGGTCCCAGGTTCAATTCGTCAAGGGCACAGGCTTGGGTTGCAGGCTGGATCCCCAGTAGGGAGCATGCAGGAGGCAGCCAATCCATGATTCTCTCTCATCACTGATGTTTCTCTCCTCTCTCCCTCTCCCTTTCTCTCTGAAATCAACAAAAATATTTTTAAAAATTAAAAGAATAGAGTCACAGGTCCTCCTCTGAGCAGAGGCCTGGCCTGGGATGTCCCTGTGCAGGGACGAGGGGGAGAGGAGGGAGGGGAGGGCAGGGCACAGCGGGAGGCCCGTGATCGCCAGGCCCTGAGGACAAGCTAGTTTACTTCAACAGCGTTTATGGAACGACAGCGGACACCAACAGAAACAGGGCCCTGGGACGAGGCCCATCTTCTGGGAATTTGCAGATGAGGCTGCAAACATGACCCTCCGCAGGGGCGGGAGGCCTGACCTACTGGCTGGGACTCCCCACCGGGAGGGCTCACCCCCTGGAACCTGCAGGCACCCCCTCCCCTCTGAAGCCTTCGCCGACATGCCCCCGCCTTCTACACGAGACCGAGCCGGGGCTCCCACGCTGGGTGCTCCTGGATCCTGTCCACCTCCATGTCCCATCTGCCTCACGGAAATGAGAGCATCCGTGCCCCGCGTCTCCCAATGGAGTGCCAGTTGGCACACAGACCGGGACTGGGTCCCTGAGAACCAGGCCTGCCGTGTCTCCTTCGTGCCGCCGCTGAGCACGCTGAACCTGACGACACGCCTGGTGTCCGGGCACCAGCCAGGTCAGTCTCCAGAGGACCAGGAGCGCCCCTGCTGTGCACCTGCGGGGGAGCTCCCGTGGACGGCCCATCCTGGGCACGAGGGATGTGGCACAGCAACCTGACCTCCGCCCACTACATGCAGTGGCAACACCCAGCCCCAATGTGACCACCAAAAATGTCCCGAGACCCTGCCCCATGTCCCCAGGGGCAGAACCGCCCTCTAGGTGAGGCCAGAGTGAACACAAGACCCCCACACTCTGGGTGAGGCCCAGCCCACAGCGCTGGACCGTGGTGGGTGCTCAGGCACTGGGTCCCACATCCCCGACCCTCCCGCACAGAAAGTACAGGAAGTGAGCACCATGGCGAGGACGGCCGCTGAGTGCCGCAAGCAGGCGGGAGTGCAGACAGTCCCCCCGCCGGAGTTTCTCATCGGCACACACACCGCAGACCCTGCACCCACGTGAGTGTCCCTGGAGGCAGCACCGCTGCTGCCACAGGAGATGCATCCTCTGCCCGTGCAGCTGGCCTGGCCCTGCTGGAAACGCCCCCCGAGAGCGACCAGCGCACACCTAGGAGGCCCGAGCCGTGCTCACTGCACCCTCTCATGATGGGCCCACAGGGCCAGGGCCGCCCTCCACGAGAAGGCGAGAGGCTGAGAGCCGGGCACAGAGCTGCGGGA
>NW_006298521.1:182450-182824 GCF_000327345.1 Myotis davidii
GGCTTCTGCCCGGGCCCTGGGGGCTCCTGCAGCTTGTGCTGCTCCTGCCGCTGGCTGTGGTCGCGCAGGACGCGGTGGGCTGTCTCCATGACCACGTCGGAGTTGAGGCGCTCAGCCGCCATGGCCAGGAGCTCGTCGTCGTCTTCGCCCGCATCCCAGGCGTCGCTGGTGTTGCTCTCAAACTCCTGGAAGGTGCTGACTCTCTTGGCCTTCACGGGCGTGGTGGGCACCTTGGGCGTGGCCTTGAGCAGGCTGCAAGGCAAAGGCAGTCACTGGACCCTCGGAGCCCTGAAGCTCCCCACCGTCAGGAGGGAGCCCCAGGTGAACAGCACACACCACTTTCCGCTCCCATGGAGCTGGCGGAGGGGCGCACA
>NW_006298521.1:182865-183228 GCF_000327345.1 Myotis davidii
TGCGGGCTCAGGCAGGCAGGCGGGCTCTGTGCGGAGCACAGCGCTGCCGCCAGGTGCTCAGGTGCCCAAGCCTCACCTGGCAGGGCCCACACATTCTCTCCTCCCTGCGTCCCTGCCCCTCCCAAGGCTGCGGGGGGTGAGGGGGTGGGGGGGGGACCGCTTAAAGACACAGACAGGCCTTTGGGGCACAGATGGGGATATGAGAGCCCCACAGTATGACTGTAGACAACATCTGGGCCACACCTTCCTCTCGCTCACCTGTGGCAAGGAACGGGACACACAGGGAGGGGGGAGCCATGGGCAGCTGGACGGGTGCGTGGAGAGGGAGGGACACCACCCCCCGCCGGCGGGGGAGCCAGCTCC
>NW_006298521.1:183269-183540 GCF_000327345.1 Myotis davidii
TTCCACATCTGCCCCTCCAGCCCCCGCCAGGAGGACGAGCGTGAAAGGCCAGCAGTGTCTCACGCGTGTTTGCTGGACGGAAGACCGTGCCCTCCCCCAGGAACTCCAGGGAGCGGGAGGGGCCCCCGCAGCCCCAGCCCCGAAGCCCCCGGGAGAGTTGGGCATCACTTACGTGCCGTGTAACAGTGGATCAAAAGGGGGGTGCTGGGCGCCGTACACGTGCTGGATGCTGGTTCAAAAGAAAGGGAGCGCACGTTAGCTTCTGTCTCGC
>NW_006298521.1:185562-186065 GCF_000327345.1 Myotis davidii
GTCCTTCCACTGCCCCCCCAGCCCCCGCCAGGAGGACGAGCGTGAAAGGCCAGCAGTGTCTCACGCGTGTTTGCTGGACGGAAGACCGTGCCCTCCCCCAGGAACTCCAGGGAGCGGGAGGGGCCCCCAGCCCCAGGACCCCGAAGCCCCCGGGAGAGTTGGGCATCACTTACGTGCCGTGTAACAGTGGATCAAAAGGGGGGTGCTGGGCGCCGTACACGTGCTGGATGCTGGTTCAAAAACCCCGCCAGGAGGACGAGCGTGAAAGGCCAGCAGTGTCTCACGCGTGTTTGCTGGACGGAAGACCGTGCCCTCCCCCAGGAACTCCAGGGAGCGGGAGGGGCCCCCAGCCCCAGGACCCCGAAGCCCCCGGGAGAGTTGGGCATCACTTACGTGCCGTGTAACAGTGGATCAAAAGGGGGGTGCTGGGCGCCGTACACGTGCTGGATGCTGGTTCAAAAGAAAGGGAGCGCACGTTAGCTTCTGTCGCTCCCTAGACTCCG
>NW_006298521.1:186081-193897 GCF_000327345.1 Myotis davidii
CCCACAGAGAGCAGGCAGTCAGCACCCCCAACCCCCCACCACCACCACCACCCAGGGCCGCAGCCCTAGCGGCGTCAGCACAGCCTCGGGCACCGGCACAGGGACAGGGCTGCTGGAGCCACAGGGCAGTCCCGCACACGCGCCATGGAATGCCATCAGGAAACCCCCAGCTGGCACCGTTCTGTCTACAGCCGATGCACAAGCACAAAAGGCACACACACGTTTTAACGATTAATGGTTTTATTGTAACTGTCTGGCGCTCATCGGGATAAACTCAGAATAAGACGGAAGCAACACGACCCGTGTGGCAGACAACCAGGTCAGTCAGCTGCGCAGCCCCGGCTCCTGGGGACGTCCAGCCAGGGGTGGCCACATGACCCTGCGGGCCGGTCAGCAATACGTGGCAGGCCTCCCTGCCTCGCAGGCGGAGACAGTGGGGTTCGCACCCTGAGCCCCGGCTTTCCCTTTCTCCTGCTCGGCACACGGAGGTGAGGCCTGGGGCTGCCCAGCCACCCAGCCACCGAGAGACACGCAGGAGATAATGCCACCACGGCAGGTGGCGGGCAGGAGGGGGGGGTGTGGGTGTCTGGCAGCACGGCCCCGCTGCCAGCTGGGGGGGCCACCCTCAGCTTCCACACGGGGAGCACGGCCTGAGGCCTGGCCACACGGGGGAGACCGCAGAAAGGCTGAGGCAGCGGGGCTGGGCTGTAGGGACAAACGCAGACCTGGGCTGCTAGGTACACAGATGAATGTTTTCATTTGTCGAAACAGAATGAAACCCTACCTCTTTACTTAGCAATAGAGCAGGCCGAGCTGCCCGCGTCATTACTATTCTCCAATGTACTGAAATGCACTGACCTACTTTGCATGTACTGCTGGGCAGCTATAAAAACTTAAGCAGCACATGTACACTTAACAGCACAGTAATGAGAAGGGCACACAGGATTTTCCTACACATCCTCTGCGCTTCCTTGTAACTCTACCATTATTTCTGAAATTAAGTCCTGAAAATCGTGCTGATGGAATGAGCACCAGCGGACTCCTCCCTGCCTGGCCATCCCCCGGACAGAACGCCTGTCACTCCCTGTCCCACCATATGGCTCCGCCATGAGCACACAGCCAGTGCTGACTGCCAGACGCGCAGCTGCTCCGACGGCTGGGGACTGTAACACAGCAGCACACACCTCGGGGGACAACGCTGCCCAGGACACTGTGCTCTGAGGATAAGCTCCGGACAGGGAGGCCTGGGACACGAGGGACGCACCGCTGCAGCGGGGCAGCCGGCGCCCACGGCCAGTGCAGAACGCCCGCTCCGGCGGGTCCCGCGAACCTGACGGAGGCTCGTGGGCTCTGCGGGTGCGTCTCCTCCATCCTGGTGAGGGAGCAGCTCCTACCCCTCTGTCTTTGTGCTCCCTGGCGCTCCCTGCCAGGCCCTCGTCTCCCTGAGGGGCACCGCCCTTTCCTTCTGCTTTTCACCCCTCCTGCAATCAGAGGACACCTGTCACTCAGACTGTGGCTGCAGCATGAGGGCCTGAGGGCGTCACATCCTGACCCAACCCGTGCTGTGCCGCCAGGCGGGGCCCAGCGGGCTTTGTGGCTGTGCCTGAGGGCGGACCCGGGCTTGTCCTGGAGTGCCCAGGGGCCCCATCTAATCGCAGGTCCCTCAGGGGCCCCTTGCCCGGCGCCGTCAGGAGCGCCCGTGGAGGGGTGGGCGCACGGTGCCAGGGCTGGCTGTGCAGTGGAGAGACCACCGCCGAGGAGTGCAGAGGCCTCCCGAAGCTGGGAAGGGAAGGGAACGGGACAGAAAGCTTGGGTGCCTGCCCAGGTCAGCCCAGCCAGCAGGTGGCAAAGCCAGGGCCGCGCGCAGGGACCCCACGCGCCTGCAGTGAGACCGCGTCACGGGCCTGGCATTCGGACCACGGCAGGGCTGAAAGCACCCGTCCCCTTCCCGGCCCGCCTCCTCGGAGTGACACCTGAACCTACACGGCAACTCCCTGCAGGGGTGGGCATTTCCACCGAAGGCTCGGTCTCTAGGCAACATGTCACCTCATTCTGCACGCGTGTGAAGTTCATGTTCATGTTTATGTTTTTTTGCAACGTTCCATCAGGACTGCTTCGTGGGCCAGTGTTAACCGTGCAGCCCAGTTTTGTTGTCCTGTGGGGTTTCGTTTCACGGATGTGAGGGGAGTGTTTTAGCCATAAACCAACTTTTCCAAATAACCTAACATGGAAACACGATGCAGCCAAAGGCAGGGCCGTTCCGGGGAGCCGGAAGCAGGAGCCGCCCACAGGCAGCCCGGCCACGCGGGGAGGAAGAGAAGAGGCAACCGCAGGGACCCCCGCAGGAGCTCGGGGATCACTGAGGAGCCACCGGTCTGGCTGCTTCTTTAGAAGGCACGGCCTCAGAAAATGGTAGAGAAAACCTTAAGGAACTGAGGGTGGTCCTTTGAAAAGATGAGCAAAGTCGACAAACCTTTAGCTAGACCGACTGACAGCGAGGAGGGAAGACTCGAATTCCCAACGTCAGGGTGCACGGGGGGACGTGACTATTGACCCTACAGGCAGAAGGGGTTGTGGGACAGCATCATGAACAGCTGTACAGCAACAAGCGCGGTAACTGAGGTGACCAGAGAGACTCCCAGAAAGACTAAAACCACCGGAATTCAACGGGAAAAAGAACATCTGATAGACATGAATGCGTCACGGAAACACTACACAGAGAGCCAGGCCCAGGTTTGTTCCCTAGTCAGTTCCAACAAGTGTAAGGAAGAATTAATGCCAGCCCTTCAGAAATGCGTCTGAAACCGAGGAGCAGAGGGAACACTTCCCAGCTCACTGCATGGCGCCAGCATCACCCGCTACCACACACAAACCAGGTCACTGCCAGCGAAGAACACTGCAGACCACTCTGTTCTACGTATCTAACAGGCTAAGTGACCAACCATCCGACCGTCCAACCAGTCGGCCGGTGCCCGAGACGCGCACTGGCAACTGAAAAATAAATGTTGACTTGTACATTTGCGATACATATAAAGCAAGGGAAATCAGTCAAGTGCTCTGATAGTGTTATTGCTCTTAATGTGGTATACGGGGGGTATCACAGTAAGCTTAATCAATTTATCAGTCATTATTTTTATCAATGTTGTTTTTCTCTTTTTTCCTTTTTTTTAAATATATTTTATTGATTTTTTACAGAGAGGAAGGGATTTTTATAGAGAGTTAGATACATCGATGAGAGAGAAACATCGATCAGCTGCCTCCAGCACACTCCCTACTGGGGAGGTGCACACAAGCTAGGGCATAGCCCTTGACCGGAATTGAACCTGGGACCTTTCAGTCCGCAGGCCGACGCTCTAGCCACTGCGCCAAACCGGTTAGGGCTCAATGTTGTTTTTATATCATGTCTTTGTTGTTGTTATGTCATGTTGTTATTCTCTATTTGTTAATCAATTTATACTGGTATACTATTTTCATATACATTTTACCAATTTTCTTTCATCTCTGACACTTCTATTATAGAGAAAGGGCAAACAGTAATATTAAAATATTTCTTCTAATTAATTTCCTTTCAATGTGCACAAATCTATGCACTGGGCCACTAGTATGTCTATAAATATACCTGCAAAAGTCAAACAAAATGCCAGTGAACAAAATACAAGATCATTTTTTAAATATATTTTTATTTATTTCAGAGAGGAAGGAAGAGGGAGAGACAGAAAAATCAATGATGAGAGAGAATCATTGACTGTTGCCTCCTGCGCGCCCCCTACTGGGGATCCCGGCATGTGGCCTGACCGAATTATACCGTAACCTCCTGGTTCATAGATCGACGCTCAACCACTGAGCCACGCTGGCCAGGCAAGATCATTTTTTAAACGTATATATCATGCCCGGGCCAGTGCGACTCGGTCGGAGCATCGTCCTGTGCACCAAAGGGTTGCAAGTTCAATTCTCAGTGCGGGCACATACTCAGGTTACAGGATCCATCCCCAGTCTGGGCATATACATGAGGCTGCTGATCAATGTTTCTCTTTCACATCAATGTTTCTCTCTCCCTCTCCCTTCTTTCTCTAGAATCAATGGAAACATACCCTCAGGTGAGGATTAAAGAAATAATTCTATTACGTGACAAAATGGGATCTTTCCAAGGAATGCAAGGCTATTTTTTAATTCTTTATTGTTTAAAGTTGCCCTAACTGGTTTGGCTCAGAGGATAGAGCATCGGCCTGCAGACTCAAGGGTCCCGGGTTCGATTCCGGTCAAAGGCATGTACCTTGGTTGCGGGCACATCCCCAGTAGGGGGTGTGCAGGAGGCAGCTGATCGATGTTCCTCTCTCATCGATGTTTCTAACTCTCTATCCCTCTCCCTTCCTCTCTGTAAAAAATCAATAAAATAAAATAAAGTGTTACATAAGCCTCCTTTTTTCCCCATGCAAGGCTAGTTTGGGGGGGCGGGGGGCGTGTATAAGCACAGGACCACAGTTGTTTGTGGCAGTCACCTCACTCACTACAGATGAGCGATTTCCTTGTGGACCTGGGAGACGGAGGCTGTGTTACAGGGAGAGCGGGCCCTGGGGGTCAGGCCGCCCGGAGCCCACACAAGGACAGCCACCTGAAGGGCGCCCCTCTGCAGCACTCAGGCTGGTCTCTGCAGCGACCATGAGAAAAGGCACGCCCGGGGCTCACTACGTATGGACTCTCCCCACCCGCTGACCTGCATATAATCAGCCACTGGGAGGCGGGCAGAGCAGCATTTCCAGGGTGGCCAGTCGGCTGCTCTCCCCAGATAAATAAACATTCCCACGTGACTCAGCCCCGCCTCTGATGGCCTGGGCTCCAGCAGTGACAGGCAGCCTCAGCTCCACTGTGTCCGGAATCAGTTTAACAACCAGAAATCAATTACTACAAAATACCATATTAATAGAAAAAAGGGTCAAAAACCACATGATCATCTCCGCAGAACAGACACTGTGAAACGTCAACACCCTTCTCGGAAAAAGGCTCCCCAAACTAGACTCGAAGGAAGTGCCTCCCTCTGATCAAGAACCTCTGCAAAGCCCACGGCTCACGGCAGACTTCGGCCCGAAGAGGAAACGAGGCGCCACCTCCCTCCACACTGCCCTGCAGACCTGTCCGGAGCGATCAGGCGACAAGAAGTAAAGGGCACCCAGTTAGAAAGGAGAAGTACAGCTATCGAACAAGGTGACAGGATATTTCCTGGGTACAGTGAGTCTTAAGAAATCCACTAAAAAAATCAGAACTTAGAAACAAATTCAGCAAGGTTTCAAGATACAAGATAAATGCACAAAAATGAATTACATTTCTACACACTTGCAAGGAACAACCCGAAAATGAAATTAAAGAAACAATCCCACATATAATGGCATCAAAAAGAATGAAACACTTAAGAATGTATTTAACAAAGGTTTGTGAAACTTAGACCCTGAAAACTAAGATGTAGCACTGAAAGAAATTAAAGACCTAAATCAATGGAAAGACACCCAAATTCATGTATCAGAAGGCTTAATATTGTTGCTATTCTCCCCACGTTCAATAGATTCAATACAGCTTCTCTGCAGACACTGACAAGCCGATCTGGAAGTTCATGTGCACATTCAAGGGACCCAAGAAACCAAAACAATATCGAAGAAGAACGAGCGAGAGGACTCACACACTCCCCGATCTCCAACCTCACTGGGAGACCCGTCACCGAGTCGGCATGGCCCCGCTAAGGATAAACACAGGCCGCGCAGAACTGAGAGGCCCGAGGTTTACGACAAGGCGCCAAGGCCCCCAACAGGGGAGAACTGTCTTTCTACAGCTGGGCTGGGACGAGATGCCGACACGCAAAAGAGCAAAGTGCACGCTAGCCTCTCCACATACACAAAAGCAGAGACCTAATTGGAGGAGCTAAAGCTGTAAAACTGAGCAAAAACACAGAAATTAGGACAGGTACTGGCTTCTTAGGATGACACCAAGAGCAATAACAACAACCAGACCAACTGGACGCTGTCCAAAGTAAAACCTTCGGTGCTTCGAAGAACACCATCAAGAAAACAGAAGACCCTCCCAGGCCGCGCCAGCTTCGCAGACGGAGGGGAGCGCGGGCCTGGCCGAGCCCCACTCCATCGCCTGCTCGCTGGGCGACTGGCGGCCGCACGACAGTGTGACCCGTGCTGAAGGCCGGGCTGTCGTGTGTGTCCAGGTCCCCGTCTCCTTTAAAGGCACGTGGCTGCCCTCAGACCCTTGAAGCCCCAAGACTGTCCAAAAGAGGACCAGGGCGTTCCTCCGGCACCAGTCAGACCGACGCGGCAAGATTGAGCGGGACGGGCGGGAACCCAGAGGCACTGACAACAGGGGGCGGAGGAGATCCAAGGGCCAGATCCTGATGCCCAACACCGGTCACGGGAGCAACAAGAAAACAGCACAGGCTGCCCGGTGGCTTCCGGAAGATTCTGGTCCATAACATCAAGGAGCTTGCCGCGCTGCTGACGAGCAACAGGTCCCACTGTGCTGACTGCTCACACGTCTCCCCAAAGACCGGCAGAGCCACTGGGGGAGGAGCAGCCCCGCTGCCAGCAGTCACCAACCCCAGGGCCAGGCTGTGTGCACACTGTATGTGTGTTCATAAAGCCACCAAATTCTGCCCCAGAGGAAGAAAGAAAATAGAAAGACAACGCACAGACGGGGGTGGTGGGTGGGGGCTGTTGCAATCACATACCTGATAAAAGATTGCATCTGGAATACACGAAGAGCTCTCCAAACTCAAAAATAAACGAACAATTAATTTAAAAAAGGAAAAGGGACTTGAGTAGCGATTTCTCCAAAGAAGATGCACAACAGGCCAAGAAACAAATGAAAAGATGCCCAACGCCTGGCCATTAAGGAAGTGAGAACCAGTGAGCTACCGCCTCACACACTCGCTGGCCAAAATACGAGACAGCAACAAGGAGACAGAAAAGAGAAGCCTTATGCCTGCTGCTGGGCGTGAAAATGGTGTAGCCGTTTTTGGGAAACAGACGGACAGTTCCCCAAACATTTTTTAAAAGAGTGACCATATGACCCAGTCACTCCATTCCCGGTGAATACCCGAGAGAAATGAAGACATCCCGCACCAAAACTCACACCGTCGTCGGCAGGGACATGGAAAACAATACATGGTACACCCACACAATGGAATACTATTCAGCTATAAAATGAAGTGCGGACACGCCACCACATAGAAGAACCTTGAAAACACGCTAAGTGCAAGAAGCCAGTCACATTCCACCTATATCAAATGTCTAGAATGGACAAATCTAGACAGACAGAAAATCGAGGCGTGGCTGCTCGGGGTGGGAGTGGGAAGCTGGGGTGACAGGTACAGGGAACGTTTCTTTTCCAGGTGATAAGCATTATCTAAAACTAACTGTGAGGATGGGTATACGACTCTTGTAATACACGGACATATGTCACTGAAGGTAGAACTTTAAATGAGTGAACGTACTGTCTGCGAATTTAAAGGGGTGAATTATATTGTGTGACTCTCAATAAAGATGTGATTTTTTTAAAGGCAATCTAGCTGCCACCCAGTCCTCCTGGGTTCTCTCCTGGAACGCAGCCACAGGCTAGCCACACTGGAGCCCACGTGCAAGCCTCGCCACTCGCAGCGCGGACGGTCCCAGCTGACAGCCCGCATCCGCCAGACACGTGAGGGAACCAGCCTCGCACTGGGCCCCGCCGTCCAGGCTGCCCAGCGACACCCAGACCCCGTGGGGCAGACCAGCCGCTCCCACTGAGTCAGGTCTGCGCTCCTGACCCACAGAATCCGCGAGCA
>NW_006298521.1:193972-199216 GCF_000327345.1 Myotis davidii
AGTAGCCGCCTGCCTAGACCAAGCACAACCCCCAGCGATGGCCCTTCCGGACGCGTCACAGAGGCCTCCTGACCTCGGCAGGCAGTTCCCAGTCATGGGGAGCAAGAGGCCTGGGTTCGAGTCCCACCTCCAGCAGGTACGAGCTGGCACATTCTTAACCAAGTAATTGCTCTGAGGTTCAGCATGGGAACCTCGTCCCAGGCATGGGAATAAGAATGTGTATGAAGCCCGGCCAGTATTGCTCAGTGGTTGAGCATCAACCTATGAACCAGGAGGTCACAGTTCAATTCCGCTCAGGGCACATGCCCGGGTTGTGGGCTCCATCCCCAGTGTGGGGCGTGCAGGAGGCAGCCGATCCATGATTCTCTCTCATCATTGATGTTTCTATTTCTCTCTCCCTCTCCCTTCCTCTCTGAAATCAATAAAAATATGCTTTTTTGAAGAACGAGTATGAAATGAGATAACCGTGTACGACAGCAGGGTGAGTACTGCAAAGTGATGTACAAACAGCGCTCACCAATACGCCCGCCCCATCTGTACTGAACACTCGCATTCTCCCGGGACGTCTCAACGTTTACACGGTTCAAAGTAGGAGGCGGCGCCGCTGCCTCTGGGTCCGCGTGCTCACGAAAGCCTCGCGGCGTTATCGCGGGCTGCAGGCCCTCTCCCGCCCGCGCAGCGAACTCATTAATTCTTCATGGGCAACCACTTGTGTTTATTGAGCAGAAAATGTTCCCACAAAGTTCACCTCCGACTAAAAGGAACCTCATTTCGCCTTATTAAAATTTCATTTCTATTTGGTCTCGCACAGCTGAGAAGAAAAACAAGTTTCAACTGGAGCCATTTTAGAAAAATAAGTGGCAACTACCTCATTTCAGATCATGAAATCTTTCTTTTAAAAACACGACCCAATAAGCTTTTTAATAAATTACACTGCTTTAAAGCACTACAGTAACTCAGCTTTAAAGAGAACACGGGTGGTTTCTTATGGAAAGGAGGCACACGGGACATAATTCCACTTGTGACCACAGGCCCTGCACACCAGGGACAGGTTCTGGGATGTTTGTAACCTTTTCTTTCTTGTTTAATTTTTAAGAATTATCTGAAAAATAAGTAGACAAACTGGAATATATACATACAATGGAACATGAACCCAAAGAAAACATGACTGAACCACAGCTACAAGAATTAAGGTAAGTGAGCTTCATGACATGACTCTGAAAAGTAAGCCAGATGCGCACAGTATGACAGCATCTCGAAGGAACCTGTCTGGCTGTTTCACACACAGGTCTAGAAGGTTTTTTAAAACCCCAAGATCAAGACTATCTGGGCCTACTTGTGCACGGCCGGCTTTGGAACTCCGCTATCCCTGCAGAGCACCACTCCCTGCTACACCTGGCCCCCAGCACACTGCCCCCACACCTGGCCCCCAGCACACTGCCCCCACACCTGGCCCTGAGCACACTGCCCCCACACCCGGCCCCCAGCACACTCCCCCCACACCCGGCCCTCAGCCACTCTGTCAAGAAGCTGCAGCCAAAGCCCCTGACTACACAGCACCCTGCACAGCCACCAGCACACTGCCCCCACACCTGGCCCCCAGCACGCACACTGCCCACCTGGCCCTGAGCACACTGCCCCCACACCCGGCCCTCAGCACACTCCCCCCACACCCGGCCCTCAGCCACTCTGTCAAGAAGCTGCAGCCAAAGCCCCTGACTACACAGCACCCTGCACAGCCAAGTAAGTGCCTCAAGGAAGAGATGGTCCCTCAGCCGGTGTGATGTCACCCACGCTGCGTCAGAATCCCGCCCTGCCCATGCTGCTGGGACTCTCCTCACGCCTCCCCCGCAGAGCGTGTCACAAGCTACACGCGGAGTCCCGGGTGGGTGTCCCCTCCCCGCGGAAGGCCCTCCCGGCAGGACCGCATCGGTTCCCTGCACACCCAGGCCTGGGAGCGGGAAGGCCGCGCAGCGCTGCTCCCTCTGCCCCTCTCCTTCCCATGCACCAGTGAGGGTTGAAGCCTCTCCAGGTACAGCTGCGGTGCAGGCAGGAGGCAGCTCTCAAAGGAGGGACCAGCGCGCCCTCTGCAGGCCCCTTCCTGCAGGAGCTCCTTAAATTGGGGCGCTTTACCAAACCCCATGGGCTGGGACCTGAATGCCACAGCGGCTCTGGTGGCGGGTTTGGAACAGAAAGTTAACCCCAGGTTATCAGTGAGCCTAAGAGAACACAAAACGGGTCCGCAGCGGACGTGCTGCACAGCCGTCCTCGAAACGTCGGTCACAGCAGCCAAGGCGCTCCCACCACCCGCAGCTGTCACACAGAGGCAGGCGGGACCCTCCGCACAGGCAAGGTGGCGTCCCGTGCCCCACCCCAATGGGCCGTCCCAGAGCCCTAGCCGAGGGGACCCCGTCCTGTGCTGTACACACTGAGAGTGGCCTCAGCGTCTCCCCTGAACGCTGAGAAGCCTGGCCAGTCCCCACCGCCCGGGTTTCCCACCCCAACGACACAACACGCAGCCCCACAGCCGACTGGCCTCGCCCCTGCACACGCACGCCCGTGGGAACAAGAGCAAGGTGCACGGAGCAGCCTGGAGGGGCGCCCACGCCCCGGCTGCCCCATCACCTGCGAGGGCTTTGGGGGGATCGGGAGCTAACCCAGAGTGCGGACAGACGCAGCTCCATCTGTGGTGTGAGCCTCAGAGCCCACAGGTCATTCCACTTGTGAGTTTAGTAGGAATGTTTATTGAAAGGAAGCTCATCTTGCCTTAGCTGGTGTGGCTCAGTGAATAGAGTGTTGGCCTGCAGACTGAAGGGTCCCGGGTTCAATTCCGGCCAAGGGCACATGCCCAGGTTTCGGCCTCGATCCCCAGTGGGGGGGCATGCAGGAGGCAGCCAATCAATGATTGTCTCTCATCACTGATGTTTCTCTCTCTCTCTCTCTTCCTCTCTGAAATCAGTAAGAATATATTTTTTAAAAAAAGGAAGCTCATTTTGCAACCTGCAGAAAGAAGACGTGGAGAGCAGCTGCCCCCACAGGCAAGCGCCGTGCCAGGGAGGTCTGCCCGCAGCAGGGCCCGGCTCCAGTGTGCAGTCTGTGTGAGAAGAGCAGCCGATGGTGCGCCAGCCGGGCAGGGCACACATCAGGCCGGCCTGGGAGGACGGCCCAGGATGAGCAAGGATGCACAGGACGAGGCCCACAGGTCAGAACCCGGGACCGGGGGGCAGGGCAGCCTGAGCTCACGCCAGCCAACTCTCAGGAGCCGTGGCCCTCGGAGACCCCAACGCTGCCCGTGCGGAGAAGCACACGTGAGCGGCTAGCCAGGGCCTGGTGGGCGGCGCGTGCTCCCTGCGTGGCCCCATCAGTCACTCACGTGTGTCCAGCCCTCGTCCTCACAGTGCACAGGAGCCTCCATGACTCTGAGCCACTGAGACTCCGCGCCTTCCACCCTGGGACCCGGCGGCATCTCCACTACGTCCCAGAAAAGAGGGAGCGTGTCACAGAATGGGGGGACAAGGACTGGGGAGACTCAAAGCGGGAGTTCCCCATGGCGCATGGCGTGGGGCCCCATAAAGGGAAGAGCCCGCTGCCCACGCCCTCTGGGCCTCCTGACGCCCTCCTCTTATCAGCAAAGGGAACGTCGGGGGGAACCGAGAGCGAGCTGCTCATCACACCCCTCAAGCACCCCCAGAACATCAATGGCATGAAATGTGGGCGCTGGAAAACAAGCCAGCAGAAGGAACTGCGAACAGGGCAAAAGCCACCCACTGTGCTCCCAGGTCCCCCTCGAACACGCCACCCCCACCAGGGCAGAGGCCTGGGTCCCTGCCACAGGAACCGCGAGTAAATCACAGGCCAACAGCTGTCAGAAGCACAGCAGGCAGCCAGGCTGATAAAAACACGCGCGCGCAGGTCGGGGCCGCAGCTCAGAGCTTCTCAGCAGGCAGGGGCTTTGCAGAGGCTGCCAGTGGGGGACCCGCCACCATGAAGACTGACCCGGGCACCCATCCACGTTCGCGGCAGGACTCCGCAGGGCAGGGCAGAGGGCTACCTGCAACCCTCCCCCCTCCCCAGGCACACGCCCCGAACTCTCCCCGTTCCCCACCCGGCCTGGCTGTGGCCGCTACAAACGACCACAAACTGAGCAGCACCTGTACTCCAGCTCTGAGGTCGGAACCCGAGCCCCACGCGCCCAGTCCAGGTTCAGCGCTGCCCGCGGCTCCGGAGCACCATCCTGCTCACTCAGGGGTTGGCGGGGCGCACGCTCCTGTGGCTGAGGGGCCGAGGCCCCTGCCGGCTGCAAGCAGAAGGCTACCCCGCTTCCGGAGGCCCCCGCACCCTCTGCTCTGGCCCCTTCCTCCTCCGAGCCAGCACCCCCAGAGCAGGGGGCCCGCGCCACACCAAGCTCTCACCACCCTGACTCCCTCTGCCATGTAACATGATGCCCCGCAGGTTCTAGGGATGAGGACGTGGGCATCCTTGGGGCCATCATTCTGCCGACCACACCCATCCTCAGGCCAGACCCTGGTGGTCCCAAGGTCCCAGCACCAGCCACCAGCGAACCCCGCAAGACCCACCTGCAGTGTGGCCTCAGCCTGTCTGTCCATGCCTCTGGGACCCCAGCCGCGGCCACTTCCTCTCACTCCTGGCTCATGGCTCTCGGAACCAAGACCCAAATCTTCTCCATGGACCTCAGAGCCTGCGTGCTCTGGGCTGGCTCCCCTCCTGGCTTCCTCCTCCGGGGCCACTGGTCTCCTCGCGGGCGAGTCCCGGCCAGGAGTGGGGCAGCCACCCCACATCGCTGAGCGGCCCCTCTCCAATGCCAGGTCTCAGCCTGTGTGGCCTCCTCTGGGAGGACATGACCCTCCACCACAGTGCCCAGCGACTCTGCCCACGTGCGTCCCCAGAGCGTGGCCTTCGGAGCACTTCCGACGTTGGCGTGTCTCCGTGTTTACTGCCTCCTTCTCCCCTGTGGCCACGGGAGGCCACTCCTCCTGGCCAGCATGCCGTGCACAGAGCCCGTGGGAGGCGCTCCTCAGTGGTCTGAGTAACGGAGTTTCCCCCACGATTCCCTCCGCGCTCTGTGAGCCGACTGTCTCACCTGCTCAGGCCCCTCGTGGCCGTGGCAGCTGCGGCTGAGCTGTCAGGGCCACAGCACTGTGAGCCTCTCGTGCTCAGCTCCACCCCAGGCACCCACAGCCCTGCCACCCTCCATGGGGCCTTCCTGCCGCCAGCCCACTCACA
>NW_006298521.1:199317-202924 GCF_000327345.1 Myotis davidii
CACAAATGTCCCCCAGGCAGGCCCCGCCGCCAGCCCGGGCTCTGCCAGAGCACACGCCAGGCAGGCCGCCAGCACACAAGCAGGGCCCGCGGGAAGGTGCTGACTCGCCCGCCCGCGAGGGTTCGCCCTGGCATCTAACGGTCAGGGTGCCGGCTGCAGCTGCAGAAAGCACGGCCCCTCGGGAGCCAGCGGGTCAACGGCCCGAGAAGAACAGGCCAGGGAGTCGGAGACTGAACCTCTCCTGCGTCTTCCTCCACCTGCTGCTGCGCATCCAGCCACCATCACCGCCCCCTCCCCGGATGCTACCAGCGCCAGCTGGACTCCCGCTCAGCCCAGCAGCCCCGGGAACCCCGCCACACCCAGCACAGATCACGCCACTCGCCGCCGCCGAGGGGCCCACAAAGGCCCTTCTCACAGAATAAAAGCCTGAAAGTCCAGGTCCTTCCTGTGACGAGCCCCTCCCCCAGCGCCCCAGGACGCCCCCTCCCTCCCTCGTGCACTGTCTTCGGGGCCCTTTGCTCTCAGACACCAGCACTGAACCGGAACCAGGGCCTTTGCCCTTGCTGGCCGTCTGCCTGGACCCCTCTGCTCCAGCCTCCCGGGGACTGTGCCCTCTCCTCTGCACATGCTGTCCCCGGGAGGCCTGAGGGAGTGGCGCACCCACCTCTGGACTCCCCACCCCACGTCCCTACTGTCTATCTGGACAACAGTCACCCCCCTGACGGAGCTTGGCTCAGCCCGGCCTCTCCCGCTCACTGCACGCAGGCACAGCAGATTCCGGTCTGTCTCCTTCTGATGTGTCTCCAGCACCTGAAACTGTTGCTGGCACCCACTGTGGGTGAAGTAAATGTTGGATGAGCGAATAAATGATCAAACTCTCAACATGTTGAAAAGGCCTCCTCTCATCCTCATCAATGAGGCCAGGCAGAGATCCTCCCGCAGTCACAGCCAGGTGGACTAGCCCGCTCCCTCAGGCCTCGCGTGCAGAAACTGACGGGGCGGGAGCGACATGCCCGCAGGTCCCACGGGGATTAACAGGAAAGGAGGCAAAAACCCGGACCACGGACTCCCGGTCAGAGACCTTTCCACCAGCCACTCATCCCGCCTTTTAGAAGGAACTTCTAAGACGGCATCGGCCAGATGGGCAGGAGAGAACCAGGCGTGCAGCGGGCGGGGTCCACCAGCAAGACCACGTCTCACGGGATGAGACCGTGACCAAAGCGCCCCTACTTCTAGGTTCGCCCGGAAGACAGTGGGATCACCACCCTTTACCAGCATGAACAGGGCCGGCGAGAGGACGGCACGCGCGCTAGACTGCAGAGCTCCCGTCTGTGGAGAAAAGCAGCACACGCAGCGCACACGGGTCTGGTGCACACAAAGGCCCATCAGTCCGGGCAGTTCACCGGAGGGAAGTTTACAAATCTGCACTAATAGGAGCCTATGTGGTCTTCACGCCCTCACGCTGTAACAATCCATCACCAGGAGGCTGCGTGTGCAGCGGGCGGGCGGGCACGGGTGGGCGGGGACTTGACGCTGTCTATCTGCGCGGTGCAGAGGCAGGTCGCGGCGGCTCTGTGCGGCGACGCCGGGGGTCCCAGCAGTTCCACACAGAGCCGCGGGGGCGGGTCCCAGCAGCTCTGTGCAGCAATGCCAGGGGCAGGGTCCCCGACTCCGGCCTACCTCTTTGGGGCAATCCATCCAGGTTTGATATTTGCAACCATAGTAAAACAAAGACTTATATTTTTGATATTTATTTTATATATTTAAATGCCATTTAACAAAGAAAAATCAACCAAAAAATGAGTTCGGGTGTCGCCTCTGACACGCGTGTCATAGGTTCGCCATCACTGCTCTAGTTAAAAAATAATAACGACCAGGCAAAAGGGGGGAATGGGCGGGCAAGGATTTGGTCTGATGAGAATGAAACTGACGAGCACCACCTGGCACAGACAGCGTCCTGCTCAGTGAAGTTCAAGCAAGGAGCGCTGGGAGATGTGGCGTGGACTAAGCAGGGGTCAGGTCACGAAGGGCCTGAGGCATGATGGGAAACACTCCTGCTTCTCAGCACCCCTTTCAGGGGCCCCAGACCCAGCCCGCCTCTGTGAGCGCCGCGTGGGGCAGAGCGCGTCTTGTGAACTCCAAATCCCTGGAGACGACACCTGCCAAGCACAAGGACAGCAGCCGCAGGCACGCCCAGGACACCCATCAGGGTCGCGGGAAGGAGAGTGAGGGAATGATCACTAGGAATCACTCATCGTTCAGGCTGTGTCACAGACAAGCGCCACGCAGCCCTGCACTGTGTGGGGTGTCTTCCTCCTTCGAGTTCCTCTGGGTTCGGCTCCACACTCAAAACAAAGAGCTGAGCAGTCATGAAGCACCTGAGGGGCTGGCAAAGCCATGGGACCTGGCGGGCACCTGCCCGGGTAGACGGTGCCTGTGGCCAACGGTCACCACTGACCTCCCGACAGAAAAAGGACAAACCTTTGCAACTCCTGTCCCGCGAAGCAGCGGCACTGCCAGGGCAAGGCCACCACCAGGGCAGGGGGCACAGGGCAGCTGCACAGGCCGTGGCAGGCCACCCTCCCTGGGTCCTGCACTGGCAGTGACAGCCCCTAACCGTCCTCCACGGCCCCACACACTGTAACGGTAACACCGGAGCTGCTCTCAGAAACGCCTGGGCACAGCCCTGCAGGGCCCGGCACGGGTGCGGACGGAGGAGGAAGGCTGTCTCTGGGACACGGATCTCTGAGAAGTCGAGGGCTGCCTCCGTCTCCTGCTCCATCCCAACCCACGGCCACAACTCACACTTCCAACCGCGGACACTTGTCCTCTCCTGGTCCTGGGGGCCAGAAAGCAAAGTTGAGGTGTTTTCATTGATTGGAGAGAGAGAAAGGGAGAGATAGAAACATCAATGATGAGAGAGTCATGGATCGGCTGCCTCCTGCACGCCCCACACTGAGCCCCCTACGCGGCGGAAGAGCAGCCACGCCTGCCCTGGATCAGCACGTGCCCTGACTGGAAACTGAACCCTGACCTCCTGGTTCACAGGTTGATGCTCAATCACTGAGCCACGCCCCGGGCAACATGTGTTCTGATGCCACATGGGTCCTCTTCCGAGTCCGCGTCCCAGAGCACTTGTCCCTGTCACCACGGGGCTTCCTATTTGCTGCCGCTCCAGGTTTTCGCATCCTCTTGGACCCCGACGCTGGTTCTAATGAAAGTTCTTTCTGTTCCTCAATCAAGCTCCGTCCTACACAGTGAAGAGGGTCTCGGTGACCCGCTCCCGGTCGGCGGCTCACCCTGCGGGCCCCACATCCCTCCACCCAGACACAGTGGTCTCCAAAGCGCACGGTCCACACTCTCAGGTCCACACTGGCACGTGGCGTTTCTCAGGAACCCTGATGCTCAGCTGGGCCTGGGGTGAGTCCCCCGGGAGTGAGGGTCACACCACGATTCTTGGCGCCCAGTATCTCAGCCTTGGTTTCCAGACAAAACGGGCTTAGAAATCCTGGCCTTTGTTTACACTCCTACCTCCACCAGTGCTACTCCCTCCTCCTGCGATCCTCCCCCCACCGGCGCTCCTCCCACCTGCGCTCCTCCATAAACG
>NW_006298521.1:203352-206029 GCF_000327345.1 Myotis davidii
CGCTGGACATGGCGCCTCCTCATCCCTTAGGCCTGAGGCCCCGACACCCCGAGCGCGGCCGGCCCGCCCCGGCGGTTCTCTCCTGCACCCCGGGGGGCCCTCAGCCGTCCCGGGACACCCCAGCGCAGAGCCAGCGACTCTTCCGCCTCCCTCCGGAAGTTGTGCCTCCGCGCACCCGGAAGTCCCGCCCACGTCCCAGGCGCGCGTGAAAGAGCGACGCCCGGCGGCGCGGCGGTGGAAGTGCAGCGGCGGACCTGCCCTGGGTCCACTGACAGGTCCTCTTAGGCCCTAACAGTGGTTCTCAACCTTCTGGCCCTTTAAATACAGTCCCTCATGTGGTGACCCAACCATAACATTATTTTCGTTGCTACTTCATAACTGTCATGTTTCTACTGTTATGAATCGTCATGTAAATATCTGATATGCAGGATGGTCTTAGGCGACCTCTGTGAAAGGGTTGTTCAACCGCCAAAGGGGTCGCGACCCACAGGTTGAGAACCGCTGCGAGAGGTCCTGAGCCAATGGCAGGCGACACCCTGCTGCGGCAGGTCCAGGCTGTGCGCTGCTGTCGGAGGGAAGGGGAAGGGGTCAGGCCTGGAGGCTGGAGCAGTGCCCTGCCTGTCGGCCCGTGTGCGTGGCTGCAGGATGTCCCAGGCTTCGCGCAAAGTGAAGCTGAAATATTAATGTTTACATTGATCACGGGTTGAAATCAGTATTTCTGGTATATGGGGTTCACTTAACCATATTGCCAAAATTATTTTCACTTCTTATTTTACTTTTTTTTTTTTACGTTATATTTATTGGGGTGACTTGGTCAACCTGAACATATAGGTTTCAGGTGTGGATTTCTATAGGACAAGATCCGTACATTGCACCACGTGCTCACTGCCCAAAGTCAAATATTTTACTTTTTTAACGTGGCCACCGAAACGTTACCTTAGGCATGTGGCTTGCATTGAATTCCTCTCGGCCGGTAAGACCGGGGCGTCAGGGACCGGCATTCAGGCTGGGTCTGCAGTACAACTTCTGGGGGTTACGTGCTCTGATTAAAGCTTCCCTGTGCCCCCTCCCCCATCACTGACGGGAGGTACATTGAGTTAGAGCTGCTTGCATTGCACCAGGTACGGTGTACGCATTGCCTCAGGCGTAGGCCAACCAGCACCCCCAGGAAAGATCACCCCTTGTCTCAGAACAGAATGTGGCTCCCTTGGCTCTCACGACCCTGAATTATTTTTTTAATATATTTTTATTGATCTCAGAGAGGAAGGGAGAGGGAGAGAGAGATAGAAGCATCAATGGTGAGAGAGAATCATTGGCTGGCTGCCTCCTGCACGCCCCACACTGGGAAAGCCCGCAACCGGGGCCTGTGCCCTGAGCGGGAACGGAACCTTGCCCTCCCGGTTCATAGGTCGATGTTCAGCCACTGAGCCATGCTGGCCGGGCACAACCCTGAGTTCTTTCCCCGTCTCGTGCCAGCAGGGCTCCCGCGGCTCCCGGACCCACCCTGTGGCCTCGCAGAGCCCGTGTCTTCCAGGAGACCTTTTCTCCTCTGTCCAGCAGCTGACTCACCGCCGCCGCCTCCCTCCCACGACCACTCCCTGAGGCATGAAGCCCATTAGACGCACAGTGACGGTCTGGTCGGCATCAGGACACAGCCGTGGGCCTGCTGATCACAGGAACTGCCTGGGTTAAACTAAATATAACGTCGGGCCTCAGGTCTCAGCCCAAGGCCCATGAAAGCAGACAACCCCCCACCACACCCCAAAACTAGTCAGACTGGCACACGCGGTGTCAGAACCTGAGCAGCAACCAACTCCTTCCTGCCCTGGCCCCAGCCCGTCGGGAGAGCCCGGGACCCCCACCCCCTTAGTCACCATGATCAGTGATGTTCCCCGTGTCCCGCCTGCCCCTGGGAGCGCTCTGTGCGTGTGACATGGAATCCTCCAGAAATCTCCTGTCTCAGCTGTAGAAACCCTACAGTAATCCCCTCCCAGGAGTAACCTCAGCAGATGCTCTGTGACCCCTGCGACCCCTCAATAGGCCCCCCGTGACCCTGCCGACCCCTCAGTAGGTCCCCGTGACCCTGCCGACCCCTCAGTAGGTCCCCGTGACCCTGCCGACCCCTCAGTAGGTCCCCGTGACCCTGCCGACCCCTCAGTAGGTCCCCGTGACCCTGCCGACCCCTCAGTAGGTCCCCGTGACCCTGCCGACCCCTCAGTAGGTCCCCGTGACCCTGCCGACCCCTCAGTAGGTCCCCGTGACCCTGCCGACCCCTCAGTAGGTCCCCGTGACCCTGCCGACCCCTCAGTAGGTCCCCGTAGGTCCCATGTGACCCTGCCGACCCCTCAATAGGTCCCCGTGACCCTGCCGACCCCTCAGTAGGTCCCATGTGACCCTGCCAACTCCTCAGTAGGTCCTCGGCTCCTGTGCAGCTCTGCTGATCAAACTTTCCCGGGAACCTGTCCTCATGTGACCTCAGGGAAGCCCCTGACCGAGCCCTGGGGGATCCTTAGGGGTCCTTCCTGGGGGGCCCGGGGAGCCCAGGGATGTGGTCACAGCCCAAGGCCCCAACACGCCCTCCTCAGAGGCACCCACAGCCTCGGGGCCGCAGACACTGCAGAGACGGTGATGGGAGCAGGTGCCCGAGGACGGCGGTGGCGGGAGGGGCCGGCCAGCC
>NW_006298521.1:206379-206642 GCF_000327345.1 Myotis davidii
CCCCCCGCCTCAGCTCTGTCCTCGCCTCCCAGGCCCCGCTCGGTCTCCCATGGGCACCTGTCCCTCAGCCCACAGCCACCCTGGCGGCTGGATCCTCCCCAGACCTGGCTGGGGGCGGCCCTCCCTGCGGTGCTCACAGCCACCGCCAGGGGGCGCGCGGGCAGCGGGAGGCGGGCCGCCAGGTCAGTCACAGGGAAGTCGGGACCCCAGGCTGCCTGGGGTGCGGGTCCATGCGAACGCACCTGCGTTTGAGTGAGACGCCT
>NW_006298521.1:206785-207816 GCF_000327345.1 Myotis davidii
ACATCTGGGCTGGCATTTGAGAGTCCCAGCAGCAGGCTGTGTGCTCACCAGCTCCCACTCTTGCCCCCACCACTCTGCCTGCAGGGGTTTCTGGTAGGCGACCACCTCCCCCCCACCCCGCCGCCTTCCCTGGCTCCTGGGTCAGAGCAGGCTGGGCACGCTCTGCAGCTGGGCTGGATGGAAGGGACAGAAAGAAGTGGAGACGAGAGAGCTAGGGCCCCCTGTCCTGGCCCCAAGGCCTGGAACCTGTCACCTGTCCTGGGCCTCGGCCCAGCTCACTGCCTAAGGACAAGCGGCCGCGGCAGGAGCTGCTGTCAGAGGGGGGGCTCCGCTATCCACGGGCCACACGGCATCAGCCTCCGGCGTGTCCCACAGAGAAGGGGCCCGGAGGGAGGGGAGGCAGCCTGGGCACGTCCGGCCCCCCAGGGCCTCACCACCCGGGCCCTGGCCCAGCCCAGCGTGTTCTCTGCCCCGGGGCCTCCGGGAGCAGCGGAGGGAGGGCCAGGCTCCCGGTGGGCAGAGCAGGCTATGCGTCCTGCGTGAACACTGCAGACAAGCCCCTCACGCCCTCCTCCTCCCCCAGTGAGGACAGGCCGGAGCAGCCTGACCGGAGTCCCAGCGGGATTGACGGGAGGAGGACATTTAGGAAGCGCCTGGCCAGGCTGTCCCTGCCTCGATCCTGGGGGCAGGTCAGGCTGGGCCTGCGGGAAGCCTGGACCAGGCGACCCAGGGAGCCACAGGCTGCAGGCTGTCACCGCCGGGAGGGGGGTGTAGTGTCAGCCCATCCGCTGTGTCTCACTAGGGTCAAGGCAGAGAGGAGGGGGCAGGAGGGGAGGGGGAGGAAGAAGGGAGAGAGGAGGCGGGAGGGGAAGGAGGAGGAGGAAGGGGGATGGAGGAGGCCTTCTCTTCTTTCAAGCCCAGATGAGCTGCTGACAGACTGCCTTCAGCTGGGCTTGTTCCTGGAGCTCTCCGCGGCCTTGGCCCTGGGCCCTGGGCTCGGCCTGGGAGGATCCTGGGCGCCCGCCAAGGCC
>NW_006298521.1:208035-211331 GCF_000327345.1 Myotis davidii
GGGCATCGCCCTGTAAGCCCGGGGCAATGCCAGGTGCAGCCAGACAGTTGGCCGGGGTCAGGTGGTCCCACTCGGTGTCACCTGGGCTCTGCACAGCCCCTCTCTGGGCCTCCCCCTCCCCGTCCCGTGTGCCCCACAGGCTCCCCCAGAGCTCAGGCTCAGAGCAGTGGTGCGGTGCCAGGCTCGGTGCCAGGTCTCGCCCAGGCATCCACTGGTCAGCCGGCCCCCAGGGAGGCGCAGTGAGCAGGTGGCCCAGGCCCAGGTGGAGCGAGGTGCAGGGCCTGGACCGGGCCTGGCGGACTCCAGGCGGGACAGCACCGAGCAGACCACCACGTGTCTCTGGCACCGCAAGGACCACCTGTGCCCAGACCCCTGGGGAGTTGGGAGCTGCGGCCCAGCCCCCGCCCAGTTCCTGAATCAGGGTCTGCGGGCTGTGCCTCCCGCCTTCCTCGCCCTCGCCCTCGGCCAGCGGACAAGCAGGAGGGCGCGGGGGCAGGCACCCTCTCAGCGCCTCCCACCAGAGGCACTCGGCTGTGGAATTTTCCACGGCCCTCCAGGTTAGCCACTCATTGGCACTACCTGTTCTGCTTGTGCTCCAGGCCTGAATGGGGCCACCCACCGGGGTCACCTGAAGTGAGCCCCACTGCCCAGCGCCGTGCCCGGAGAGGCTGCAAGACTGGGGGCGGGACCCCGAGGTTACCGCCGCTCGAAACGGAACGATCTGCCAGGCCGGGGACTTCAGATGCCAAAGAAGGGGCCAGGCCGGCAGGAGGACTGGTCACCGGGGCAGACAAGGCGACCCTGGGGGGCCTGCTCTGGGAGAAAGGTGTGGCCTGTCTGTGCCGTGGCCTGTCCGTGCCGTGGCCTGTCCATGCCGTGGCCTCTCTGTGCCGTGGCCTGTCCGTGCCATGGCCTCCCCGTGCCATGGCCTGTCCATGCCATGGCCTCTCCGTGCCGTGGCCTCTCCGTGCCGTGGTGCCAGACTGCGGTGCACGGTGGCGGCCCCACCTCCACGCCCACCAGCAGTGCCGGGCTCCGGCTGCCCACACCCACACCACTGCTTCTCTCCCCGTGTTTTATGGTGGCGTCCGACTGGGAGTGAGGCGGCATTTTATTGTGGATTTGACTTGCGTCTCCCTAAGAACTGAATGTGCTGAGCGTCTTTTCATGCGCTTGTAAATCTTGGGGAAATGTCACACAGGAAGCATAAAACAGTGTCGTGCGCGCTGCCTGGGTTCCCCGCAGCTGTCGGGTCCAGGCCTGCTCGTGAGCGTGGCCTGTGAAGGCAGAGCTTGCCGCTGACGCCGTGGACTCCGGATGGAACCAGAGCTGTCGGGCATCTGAGCCAACAGCCGCCCCGTGCTGCTGCCCCTCCCGACCAGGGCAGACATCACCCACTGCCACAGAACTGGGAGACAGGGGCAGGCGTCACCAACCAGCCAACCATGGAGCTGGGAGACCCAGAGACGTAGCCACTGGGCCCCCTGGGCATTTGGGTGGGGTGTCTAACCCAGGAGTTCACTCACGAGGAGAAGGGAAAGGAAAGGCCGGGCCTAGGTTTGCAGGGGCGGAGTGGACGTCTGCCCTGGGGCAGTGGCCCCCGAGAGGGTGGGCTCATTGTACCCAAAGGGGACACAGAGGTGATGATGGGGATTTGGGGGCCTCGAAATAGCACCCCTCCCACGTCCAGAGCCAAGCGAAACACAAAGGGCAGACGTCAAATTGTCAGCTTCACTGCCGACGACACGAGGGTGGCCCCCCAGGAAGTGAGCCTCACGCCCCCAGGTGGCTGGATCAGGAAGCCCGGCTGGTGTGGCCAAGTGGTTAGAGTGACGTACTGCTTCGTGCTACAACACGGGTGATTCTCGAACACATGATGCTCAAAGAAAAGTCACATCTGTGTGACTCCGTCTACACGAAACACCCACCACAGGCAGATTCACAGACGGGGGGAGGTTAGGCGTTGCCTGCGCTGAGGGGATGGTGGGTGGCTGCTAGGGCGTGAGGTTTCTTTATGGCGATGACATGTTCTCACAGCGATCATGGTAAACACGTGCTAGCCCGGCGCTGTGTGCTCTAAGCGAGGGGAGGGTGTGGTGTGTGGACGACACCTCGGTACAGCGATGGTTAGAAAGCAAAGCCAGGGCCTGGGCCTCGGCTGCCCTGATCCTTGGCTGAGCCCAGACGCTCCTGGCCCCCTGGCCCCCGCCCAGGACTGTCCCGCGTGGTGACTGCGGCCCGTTTCCCAGGCGCTCGGCCCCCTGGACTTGGAGCCTGGCTCTGGGCTGACCCCACGGCTCCCGGCTGGTGGGGTCCCAGCTGAGTCCACCTGCATGTGGTACGTTCACGTTCATTATCTTCTCCTTGAAGTTCTAGGAAGTTGTCCTTGGTGATTCTGTGCCGGTGCTGTTTGGGGCACCTACACACACGTGCGCGCGCAGGCACGCACATCACGTACACACATACACATGCACGCACGCACACGTACATGCACACACACAGGTGCGCACATGGCTGCTGTGTGTTTTCCAGTCCCTGACCTTGGAGAATGACCTTGGCCGTCCAGCTGAACTGCGTGAGGTTTGTTTTCCCGCCGGGGTCCCCTCCAGCTCTCCCCGAGGGTGTTTAAAAGCACAGGGTTCCACCGAAACCGGTGTGGCTCAGTGGATAGCGCGTCGGCCTGCGGGCTGAAGGGTCCCAGGTTCGATTCTGGTCGGGGGCATGTACCTGGGTTGCGGGCACATCCCCGGTGGGGATGTGCAGGAGGCGGCTGATCGATGTTTCTCTCTCATCGATGTTTCTGACTCTCTGTCTCTCTCCCTTCCTCTCTGTGGAAAATCAATAAAATATATTTTTTAAAAAACAAAAAACACAAGGTTCCCCACATGCAGGTGTGGGTTTCTTTATTGTTTTGATTTATGTTTTTGGTTAATTCTCAACCAAGGATATTTTTTCCATTGATTTTTTTTTTTAGAGAGAGAGTGGAAGGGAAGGGGGGCAAACAGAGGGACGGGGGAGAGAGGAGGAGGAGAGAGACCGGAGAGAGAGAGGCGGGAGAGAGAGACGGGAGGGGGGGATGGGAGGGAGGAAGGCGGAGGGAGAGAGAGGGGGAGAAAGAAACATTGATGTAAGAGAGACACATCGATTGGCTGCCTCCTGCATGCTGACTATCAGGAATCAAACTAGAAACCTCCTGGTGCACAACAGGAGACCCAACCGAGTCACACTGGCAAGGGAAAAACAGTATCCTTTTACAAAAAAACTTAATTTTGTAAATAAGCAACACCACCCCCATC
>NW_006298521.1:211463-213770 GCF_000327345.1 Myotis davidii
GGCCTCCACGTGCTCCCGACAGGGACCAGGGATCCAAGCTGCAGCCCAGGTATGTGCCCCTGACCGGGCCCTTGAACCTGAGACCCTTCAGTGCACAGGCCAGCGCTCTAACCACTGAGCACACCAGCCAGGACCAAATGTGGGTTTCTGGCTTCTGTTAGAGTCTCCAACCGTCTGACAAGGGTCCAAGATTCTGCGTGGAGCTGAGGGGCTGGTCACCTTTGGACAGGCAGGTGCCAGCTGGTCTGCCCCGGCCCCACCAGGCCCTACTACTGCCCCAGCCAGTGTCTCTGTCTACAACCCTGGACTTAAACTCCACTTTGTCTCCAGGGAACACTGTTCCGTTGGCTTCCCTGCGCTTGCGTTGTCCTCACCCACTCGCTCAGCGGATATTGACGGGAGACCTACGCTCTGCCAGGCCCTGTGTTGGCTCCGGGGACACAGAAATGAAAAACAAGGCCCCCCAGCCCTCCCAGCCCTGGCGCCTCTCAGCCACTTCACAGCCTCCGGCCCACCTTTCACTCCAGCGGCTGTGCCCGTGGAGGACCACCTGCCCACTGCCTCGGGGCCACCTGCCCGCGGAGGGCCACCTGCCCCAGAGGCTCAGCTGTCTCTCTGCCCCCCCCCCCCCCGCCCCCTTTGCTTTAACACCAGGCACCTGACATCTGCAAGACTGAAATTAACACCCTGCGGGGGTGGGGGGGGGTGAACCTGGGGTGAACCCTGAAGCCCATCCCACAGGCTGGGGGTCCCGCAGGTGGCGCACCAGCCACAGGAGGCCTGGCCTGCTCCTCCACTGACCAGGCTCCCAGGCCCCAGCTCCTGCCCCCAGGCCGCTCCCCCAGGAAACCACCTGCTGGAAGGCCGTGGCCTTAGGCTCTGCTCTCGCTTCCAGATACACCTGGGGCCGTGGGCGTGAGGGGAGGCGGCCGACTGCGGAAGCACCTCGGAGATGTGATGGCGAAGAGGATGACGGGCAGGATCTGGAAGGTGTCCCTCCCGCCGGATCTCAGACCGCAGGGCAGACAGGCACCTGTGTCAACGTACAGCCACTCAAACCTGTAACGCATTTTGTGAGTTTATTTGAGCCAAACTGTCAACAGTTGCCGGGAAGCAGAACCTCAGCGGATTGGGATGATGCTCCGGAGAACGGCGGTTACACCTGTATTTATACGTCGCAGTCAAAGGAGGGGCGCAGGTGGGCTACAGGGAACACACGGGTGACAGAGCAGAGGCAGGAGCAAGCAAAGCGGGGAACCCCTGGGATTAAATAAAAAGTAAAATGGGGAGACATAGGCCTCTTTTACTCGGGTGGGTGCAGGGTAGTTAACAGTCAACAATAACATGATAACAGTAACAATGAAGGAATCTGTGGTCTCTGTCCTGGCGCCCAGCACATTAGGCTGTGCCCTGAGGGGTCCAGAAAAAGGGAAGTTACAAGTCACCCAGACATGTCAAGGGTGTGTTCTCATAGATGCAAAAGGACAGACAGGCTCAGGAAGGTAAAGGCATCCTTTTCAGGGAAGATACCGGCCTCGGAGGTGACCACCCACCATCGCTGCTTTAGTTACAGTTTAATGTCAGACCATCCTTGTGGTGACCTTAGGTCTCTGAGTCTGCAGGACCGCCACGCAGGCCGCCCCTGAGCTGTCAGGTCAGCACGTGGCCCCTCCCATCCACAGAAGGGTTATTGATCGGGGAGGCACCCACTGAGAAGTTGGGAGACCTAGTGATGCCTCAAATTCACTTTAAGGGAGCGCAGAATTCCGGATTCTTTTCTGTGAAGGGAAGGGGAGGTGGGCGGGGCAAGAGGTGACTGGCCCCAGACCTCTGGGCGCCAGCAGGGGTTCGAGGAAGACTGTGCTTAGTCTGTTGACCCTCATGGGCACAAGGTTCCTGCAAATCTTTGATCAATAATGGGTAAGTTCCCTCATCCGCTGGGAGAGGCGCTTCCTGGTAAGGGGCTGCTTTTGTGGAACTCCAAGGGCAAGGAGGGAACTCTAGGGATTAGAATGCCCATAGGTAAGAAGGGATCCGCCTGCAGGGAGCATGTGGACAGAGGAGGCACTTCCCTCGTGGCATCGCCCTGATCACCCAGCACCCACGGGAGCCGGGAGCCGGGAGCCGGGAGTACACGCACGTGTGGTACAAACGCCCCTGCCCTGGCCAGTGCGCCCTAAGCGAGCACCGGAACACCCAGGGAAGCCTGGCTTAAACACGTTAGAAAAACAAAGGGGGGGAGGAGGGAGGGCGAGTGATCAGGGGCGGGAGCAGAGACTGGAGTGACGGGAGAGCCGGCCAATAGGA
>NW_006298521.1:213848-218029 GCF_000327345.1 Myotis davidii
GGGTGGGGGGGTGGTGGATGGAACCTGGTTTTCCACTTTAACAGAATCCCTCCGGGCCGGGCCAAGGGAAGCAGGAAGGCCCGCTGGTTCCGGGAGTTGGTTGGGAGGCCTCTTCCTTCCTGGGGTGTGGAGTGACCCTCCTGCCAGCCCAGGCCAATCAGGCTGGACATGCAGCACAAGATGTGCGTTCTCCTCAGCCTGACCGTCGGAGACGGGGGATGGGCAGCCGGTGTGGGCGAGGAGGGGCGCAGGGGAGGCCTCTGGCGGCCGGACGCACTCAGACCGGGCAACCAACCGCACAGGACGGTCGGGAACCAAAGCTTTCTCGCTAGAAGCCAGCCGGCGGGGAGCCGTGCCCTGGCCCCGTGCCTTCCCCGACAGGGGCCGGTCTCTCCTGGACGGAGCCTGTCGGTGGGCTTTTTGCATCTGGGACCCCAGGCCTTTGGAATGCAGGGTCGTTCCTCTTTCCTCGGCCCCAGCCGAGACCACCAGCCCCTCAGTGTTCTTGTCATCGCTTCGTTGTTCACTGCGAACTGCCCTGCGCCCACCACGCCCACCGCGGGAGAGACGTCTGTGTCCATCCCTTCACTTCCGTCCAGTCCCACAGGGTCCCCCGGTGCTTGCTCCCGCCTCCCTACTCTGTCACCAGTGGATTTCCTGTCACCCCCTTGACTGTCATGTATAAAATAAGGTGCCAAACTGTCACCCTCTAGAGCAGGGGTCCTCAGCCTTCCCGATGCCGCGAAATACAGTTCCTCATGCTGTGGGGACCCCCAACCATAAAATTATTTCCGTGGCTACTTCATAACTGCAATGTTGCTACTGTTATGAATCGTCATGTAAATATCTGATATGCAGGATGTATTTTCATGGTTACAAATTGAACATGATTAAAGCATAGTGATTAATCACAAAAACAATATGTAATGATATATGTGTTTTCCGATGGTCTTAGACCAGGGGTCCTCACACTTTTTAAACAGGGGGCCAGTTCACTGTCCCTCAGACCGTCGGAGGGCCGGACTATAGTTTAAAAAAAAACTATGAACAAATTCTTATGCACACGGCACATCTCTTATTTTTAAGTAAAAAACCAAAACGGGAACAAATACAATATTTGTATTTGCATGTGGCCCACGGGCCGGAGTTTGAGGACCCCTGGTCTTAGGCGACCCCTGTGAAAGGGTCGTTCGACCCCCAAAGGGGTCGCGACCCACAGGTTGAGAACCGCTGGTCTAGAGCATTATCCCAATCTGTGGAGATTTTGCTTCCCAGCAATTGTTGACAGTTGGGCTCAAATAAACGCAAAAAAAAAATTCTCTATGGATTTGGACGCTCCTCACGTTGACGTTGGCGAGAAATGACGGGCCTGGGTGGGAGGGGGCGAGAACAGGATGTGGGGGGACCAGCTAGTGTTGCATGAACATGAATCACGCTCTGTGAACGTGGCGGTTATTCTGATGAAGGAAGGCTCATTCCACCCCGGCGGCAGCTGACCCGGAGGGCGGTCCTTCCTCCCCGTGAGGAGCTGCCTGTTGTCAAGGGAAGATGAACAAAGAGTAGTTACAGGAACCAGGGTCGCCAGCCCTTCGAGTCCCCGGCCCTTTGTGCTACCGGCAGGCCTTTGCAGACCTCCAGCCGGCTCACCTGGTCATTAACTCCCTTTGGCCATTTCCCCATGAAGCCCCAGCCCTTGCATGTCGCTCAGCCCTTTGAAGACCCCTAGTCCCTTTGCATATCTGTAAACTGCCCTTTTGCCTACTTGCCTTTGTACTTACACCTATACTAGAGGCCCGGTGCACGAGTCCGTGCACCGATGGGGTCCCTCAGCCTGGCCTGGGCCCTCTCGCCGTCACATGCTAGTAAGAGGTATAGCCAAAATTTAAGTGTATGGCTCCCTGTCCCCGAAGCCTATGGTTGTCACCATTACACTATGTCCTAACTGCTCTCTAGAAGTTAAGACGCACAGAAGGGGATGTAGTAGTGCACGAAGCGGCAGGCAGCTGGGGAGAAGCCCGGGCCAGGCGCCGTGCAGCTCCTGCCCATCCCGGCCCCGCTGCGCCTGCCACCGCCACTTGGTAGTGCTGCTGTGGAGGGGGGAGAGGCTTGTGCCGCCCCAGCTGTGCTTGCCAGCCATGAGCCCGGTGTCTGGTGCCCATCGGTCAGCTGAGCGGCATTCCCGCTATAAAAGCACACTGACCACCAGGGGACCGGTCCTGTGTTGAGTGTCTGCCCCCTGGTGGTCAGTGCATGTCATAGCGACCAGTCGACCGGTCCTCTGGTCACTTAGGCTTTTATATATGTAGACTAGAGGCACGAAATTCGGGTCCCTCGGCCTGGCTGGCGATCAGAGCCAATCGGGGCCTTCTGGCTGCTAGCCGGACCTTCCTTTGTTCCGCACCAGCCCCCTGGTGGTCAGCGCACGTCATAGTGAACAATCAAACTCCCGGTCTCCCGGTCAAACTCCCAAGGGGACACTTTGTATATTAGCCCTTTGTAATATAGATAAGCAGCCGGCTTACGATGGGCTGCAGAGCAGACTTCCGTGGATGCCCTGCTGCTCTCCCGTGCTGCCAGCAACAGTAGAATAAGCGCTCAGGTGTGATTCAACCCTGTCTTTGCTCAATTGGCTCAAGTACTGACAGGCAGCGCGGACCCACTGTGTGTGTGATTACACGAGGACAGCTTCTCTCAACCCCACACGTGTGCACAAAGCCCTGGGGGCCAGGGCCTCTGAGAAAGGGCTTCACAGGCTCCGGCTTTTCCTCCATGGCTTTGGTTGTTGGAGGTCTTATTGTCCCCTCCCCTGCGGACGAGGGAGTCTGCCTGTGAACACAGTGTCCAACTGAGAAAGAGCAGGGCTCGCCTCTCCCCGCCCCCACCCCTCACCCCCTGCAGCAGACCGGGCCTCCGAGCCTCGAGCCCATCTTCTGTAAAATGGGCACAGCCAGCGTGTCCCCAGGGAAGGCTGTGAGCAGCCCCGACCGACACAGAGCAGGGCGTGGGTCACGGAGGGCTTGGGGGCCGGGCAGGGGCCCCCTGATTCCCGGCTTCCAGTTCCGCAAACTGTGACATGCCTTCTCCTGCGAGGACGGTAGCTTCTGCCTCGGGGCACCCTCTCACCCCGCCCAGTTCTTCCGGATGGAAACCTAGCCCCCTTTTCCCAGGAGGCCTCCCGACCCTGGTCCCGGCCGGACCCTCTGCTGGGAGCTCTCATAGCCAAGGCCCGGCCTGGGACTCCCTGTGCCCTGTGAGCTCTGCGGGGCCCTCGTCTGTCAGCCTCTGTGCGTGGGTGGGGCCCTCCCTGCCTGGCCTGGCACACGGGAGGGCTCCGTGGACGTGAGTTGCAGGACTGGCTGCATTCCTGTACTTCTCCGAGGCCGCTGGCCCTCTCTGGCCTCAGTTTCCCCACCTGTACGGGGGTGGAGCGAGCTGCTCCAGGTTCCGGGATCTGCCTGCCCCAAGTCCAAATTCCCGCCCCGTCTCCCCCGCTGGCTCTCATGCTCTGTCCACACGGCTCCATTGTCCCGTGTTGTCCTTGGAGTCTCCCCGCCTGTCCCCCCACGCAGGGTCCTCGGCCACCATCACGCCCAGCCGCCCGCTCAGCGAGGCTGGTCTCTGCCCCCAGGAGCGGACTTCATGAATCGCTCGGATCGGCCTGTTTCCACGGACCATCTCCCCCTCCTTTATGTGTTTTCCTCTTTGGACGCAGTTGTTAATGCTGCAAAACCTGTGCCCTGGACACCGACGGTCCTTCCTCGGGGCGTCTCCCCCGGGGGTGGGGGGTGGGCTGCTTGTGCTGGGGCCTGTGGGAAGCAGGGTTTCTCCCAGCAGCCCCTCCCTGGCCCCGCAGCCCCACCCACGCCTGACGCCCCCTAACAGAAGCTGCCGCGCCCCTCCCTGGCCCCCACAGCCCCACGCACGCCTGACGCCCCCTAACAGAAGTCGCCATGCCCCTCCCTGTCCCCTGCTGGGTCGGGCCTCCTGGCTCCCGGGCCTTTGCCATGTCACTCGCTGTTTTACGGACTTTCCTTATAAAAAGGCACATACACAGGCGGGCGAGCTGCCTACCGGCCTGATCATCGCCATTGACGGCTGAGTCCCATGCCCTTGCTCGGGCCATAGATGTGCGGCTGGGGGTGCGGCTGGGGTGCAGCAGAGCTAGATACCAAGCCGCTTCC
>NW_006298521.1:218329-218677 GCF_000327345.1 Myotis davidii
CCGCCCACCCGTGCGCGCCCCGCCCACCTGCGCCGGTCTTTGGTCGTTAGGGCCACCGGCCTTTTATAATCTAGATTAGCTCATTGCAAGGGCATCACACCCAACCAGGGGTACAAAGGCCTCTGGAAACTAGGGCTGGGCACAGGTGTTGCCAGGATGGGGGCCTCCCCGCACCCCTCCCCTGACTCCTGAGGCTGGGCCTGGCAGCAGCTCCCAGCCCCTAAGAGGAGTCAGACCACCTGCACCCCAAGCGGACCCTGTGCTGAGACCCGGGGAGGCGCCCACAGTCCGCCCGCCCTCCTGGGCTCTCCCTGCCACTAGGGAGGCCCGCGCTCTGGCCTCCCACCC
>NW_006298521.1:218844-220150 GCF_000327345.1 Myotis davidii
TTGCAGGGTGGGCCGCAGCGCTGAATACCGCCCCTGGGTTAGGTGTCTTGGTTGTCAGCTCCACAGGCTGGAGACTCGGCCAGGTCACTGTGACCCGGTCCCTAGGCGCCCCAGGACTGTCCGCCCCTGAGAGCATCACCTTGAGGGTGGAGGGCGGGGGGTGCCCAGGACAGGGACAGGCATCCTGGCAGGGGCCTGGCAGGGGCCCGGCGGCCTGGGAGCCCAAGGGGGCCAGACCCAACCCCAACATGGCCTTTGGGGCCCTCCCCTTGGTGTGCTCCCCGCGGCTCCCGGGTGTGCCGGAGCCCAGGTCCCTGGCCGCTTTGGGGTTGTTTTCGGCTGGCCCGCCTCACGGACTGCGCCCCGAGGGCTGCCTCCCCTCCAGCGGGGCCTGGCCTTCCCCAGGCAGGCAGGTGCGGCCTCTGACCTCAGGGAGTTGAGTCTGGGTGGGGGCAAGAGCAGGTCAGGCAGGACCGTCCTGCGTGTCCTGGAGGGTGGAACCGACTGGCCCTGCCCCAGTGCCCAGGGTACAGGCCACAGCCCACACGGCTTCTGTTCTCACACTCCGGACGCTCCCACCAGTGCGGCCTGAGAGCACCCCCATCCAGTGACCTCTCTGTGTGAATTCTGTAGGTCAGGCTCCTCCCCTGGCCTCAGTCTTCCCGTCTGTAAGTGGGCAGACGCTCCCAGGCCCCGCGATGATCGGCCGGGTCACGGGTGCCACGGAGGGATGAGCGTTTTGTCAACCAGCAGCTCACGCTCCACGCTTGGGCCTCTGTGGGCCCGGATGTTTCTCCCAGGCAGGCAGCCGCTGGACGGCTCCTCCTCCAGGGTGGAGGGCAGGGTGGAGGGCGGAGGGGGCATGCCTGGCAGCCTGCGCGGCGGCTGGTGCAGTGTCCTCCTGCCCCACCCAGATGTTTGGGCATCAGGTCCTGTGGCTGCCTGACGGGGAGGAAGCCTGGTCTAAGCAGACAGCAGTCACCGGAAACCAGGCCAGGGCCTCCTGGGACAGAGGCCACGGAGGGGATGGTGCTGGCAGGTGCGGCAGGCGCCTGGCCCCGGTGGTGGCCAGGGCTCTGGGCAGGCGGGGCCAGCAGGTCTGGCATGGATGACCCAGGGGGTGTTGGGTGGCCATGCCGTGCGCCTTGGCAGGACCTCAGGGCCCAGGCAGCCAGTGTGCGAGGTCACCTGGCGACGCTTTGGGTGTTGCCTGGCGGGGCAGGACGTCTGGCTTCGGCCAGCTGCCCAAACGTGGGCCGCAGCCCAGGCCTGCAGACCGGACAGGGACAGGTGGCCGCGGGCGGGT
>NW_006298521.1:220261-221501 GCF_000327345.1 Myotis davidii
CCCAGCTGGCCCCGGCCCCTGCCACCGTGACAGGTGGGCGGGCACAGTCTGTAGCCCTGCACGTGGCAGCCGGGCGGGGAGCCCCGCGGTGGTGCCCACACTGTGGGCTGCCGGGCACTCAGTGGCATGAAGGGAGGGGAGGGGCGGGAGGGGAGGCTGAGTGGGCTTTCCAGGACAGGCATGTGGGAAGGGCCCTGTGCCAGGCAGAGGTGGGCCAGGGGGCGGGGACGCTGTCAGGGGAGCTGGGTCGCGGGGCCTCTGAAGGCTGGTGAGGACGGATCTGGGAGCCTAGATAGCCAGCTCCGGGCGCGGCAGGTCCGGCAGCGCCTCGGGCAGAGCTGCCTCCCATGGCCCAGGGCTGTGCTGAGCCCCGGCCTGACCCCTGCCCAGCCCTCTCCCCATCAGCTCAACTGCAGGAATTGCATCTTCCAAAAGCCTGGCCTTCGTGCGTAACCTTCTCCCCGGGGTCTTGTCTTGCGTGGGCCAGGCCCCTCCCGACCGAGCCCAGAATTACCCCCCTCCCCCCAGGGTGGACGGCCACCGTGTTACTTTGCTGGGGTGGCAAATACCACAGCCTGCGTGGCTCGACGGTCAAACCGTTTCCTCTCGGATCCAGCTCCCAGAGGCTGGAGGCCCGAGCTCAGTGCCGGCAGGTCGGGTTTCCGCTCAGGCCGCTTCTCTTCACACGGCTCCCTCTGTGCTCGGGCGCCCCGGCCCCTGCACGCCCCGACTTCCTCGTGTAAGGACCCAGTCCAGTTGGATGGGGACCCGCCCCATGACCTCACTTTATCGTCACCACCTCTTTGAAGGCCTGGTCTCCAAATACAGTCACATTCTGAGGGCCCGGGGGTGAGGGTTTCAACAGGTGAATTTTAGGGGAAGCAACTCAGCCCATAACAGCACTGAGAACCCGGGCCTGGCCTCTGAGCTGGGAGTGAGGAGGGCGAGGGTTCCGCCTCAGGCCCCCAGGGGCCCCGGTGTTTTATCTCTCAGGCCCCCACTCAGACTCCAGGACCCCACAGGCGTTAGTGGCCCCCACTGAATAACCCAGTGGGGCAAGGAGCCCGGCCAGGGAGGCCGCAGAGGCCGGGGCAGGGAGGCGGGCGTCCTGGGCCCCTGCCCACCGCCCCTCCCTGCCATCGTCCTTCCCACACAGCTCTGGCTTCCGGATAAATTTCACGTCCACATTTCTGGAGCCGCAGAGCAGCAGCGTGGGAGGGAGGAGGCCGGCGGGCAGACC
>NW_006298521.1:221585-222411 GCF_000327345.1 Myotis davidii
CAGGCCCGCCTTGCCCAGAGGCGGGGCTGGAACGCACATCCTACCTTCTGCCCTGTGGCCGCCCTGCTCTGTGCTCCCAGCACCCGCCTGGAGCTGGGCTGGGCTCCCGGGGAAGCGTGAATCACTGGGTGCTGGCAGGATCAGACCCATGCGGGTGGGGGTGTGGTGCCAGGCACAGGCGGCCAGGATGTGGGCTCGCCCTCTGCTGGGCAGGCTCCGGTGGGAGGCACCCAGGGGACGCTGGGCTGAGAGCTGACAGGAGGCAGGCGGCTGGAGCCCTTGGAGCCAGACCTCTGCCACCTCTGCGCCCTGTGCCTTTAAGGCACGTTGCCTTCTCTCAGCTCAGCTTCCTCACTGATCAATCTGGGGCAGGTGCCCTGTGTGGACTGTGCCAGGGCTGCTCTTGGCACCAGGGCTCCAGAGGAAGACGAGTCATGCCTCCTGGAGCCGAGGCGGGCAGACCTGCTCCCGGGGCAGCGATGGCTCAGTGGGGTGCTCAGGGAAGACCCCCGTGAAGAGGGGAGGGTTGAATCTGGGCTCAGAACAGCAGCTCCCTCTCCTGGGCCTGGTCAGGAGGGGAGGGCTCGGCTGCCTTACCCTCCCACCCCCCAGCGTCCAAGGATGAAGGCCTCCTCCTCCAGGCAGCCTTCCCTGCCTGCAGCCTGCAGGCCCCCTTGGCTCTGGTGGCTCCCAGGCGCTCACACGCCAGCATCCCCCTCGCAGGCTGGCCACGAGCACCCGGCCAGGGGCTGTGGGACCCCCGCTGCTCTCCGCAGCCCCAGCCTGGAGGGCCTCTGAGCCAGCCTCCTCTGGGGGCTCTGCCCTC
>NW_006298521.1:223746-226854 GCF_000327345.1 Myotis davidii
CGGGCCTCCCTGTGGAGAGTGTAATTCAGAGAAGAAAGGAGAGGATGCGGGCCAGCCGGCAGGACGCTGGGTGGACGTGGACAAGGACAGGGCGCCTGAGCTGAGAGCTGAGATGTCATTTGATCCCGGGAAGGCGGGGCTTGCAGGAGACCAGGTGTGGACGGTGAGAAGAGGTGGCCAGGCCCAGGACAGCCTGGCAGCGAGTGTGAGCAGGTGTGAGCGTGTCCCCAAGCTGCTGTTGGAGGCCTGCCGGGCAGGGCGGGGCAGGGCCCAGCCTGCGGAGAGGACAGACGAAGGGGCCCACGGGCATGTATGTGTGAGGAGAGCCCCGCAGGGGGGCAGGTCACCGGGGGACAGGGGGTCCCCGCAGCCCTCACTTCCCTCCCAGCATTGACCAGAGACCTGGAGAGACCAGAGCCCTTTGGGGAGAGATGGTGCAGGCAGGAGGAACAGCGAGTGCAAAGGCCCTGGGGCAGCGTGGAGGCCAGCATGGATGGGGGCAGGAGCGGGGAGAGCTGGGGGAGGGGGCCCGGCCTTGTACTGGCAGGGCTGAGGTGGGACTTGGCCTTTTACGGTGAGTGCCATGGAAGTCCCGACGCCTCCTCCGGCCTCACGTTCATTCTTCAAGGCCCTGTGGCCCCTGTGGGGAGAGTGGACAGAGCGGGGTCAGGCGGCTGCTGGCCTGGTCCGGCCGGAGTAGGGTAGCAGGGCTGGGTCTGCACGGTCCGGGTTTGTGGCCAACTGAAGTCACTGGGGGAGGAGCAGGGATTTATGGTTTCTGAGACTGGGTTGGGGGGTGGGGGTCAGAATTGGGGATGCCTTTTCCACGCCTTGGGGCAGTAGGGGGCGCTGTGGCGGGTGCTGCGGGCGCTTTCTGACTTTGAGGCTCTGGGGTCTGCAGGCTGGACAGAGTTGGAATGTCGGTCGACCAAGGGCAAGGGTGGCCTTAAGCCCTGACCACCATTTGGTTTCTGGCCTTGGAGTCACCAGAAGCCTGTGGCTGGGTGTCCGAGCGTCTGCTCCTGTAGGGTCGCTCCAACGTCCCCCTGGGAGCGATGTCACGCTCTGCCTCCCGGCCGCCCCCACCAGGGCCCTCCGTCTGATTCCTGCTCTGTGAAGCCCAGGCGAACGGAGCCGGGCCGGCTCCCGTGCTCTGGGCTGAAGGATGACCAGGTACCGCCTGCATCGTCCTGTTTGAGGGGTCCCTCCGGTGCCCGCCATGAGCGGCCCCTGCAAACAGCCCGCCGCTGCTTTGCAAACGAAGGGACTGGGCCACGGAGAGTTTAAGTCGCTGGCCCAGCCGGTGGCTGGAGCTGGAGGCTTGGTGGGTCCCAGTCCGCTGCTGTGCTTGTGAGCAGCCGGCGGCGTGGCCACCCCCAGCCTGAGGGGCCCCCTCCCTGTGGGATGCTCCCTGCCTCTTGCCACGTTGGCACCTCCGCAGGCTGCTATTATGGCTCCGGGTCAGCAGAGCCGGCGTGGTGCGGCCGCTTGCATTTGCAGGCTGCCCACTCCGCAGCGGGCGCAGTCCTCCCGGGGGGACCCGCTGCTCCTCTGTGAGCACTTTGGTGCGGGTGCACCCCAGCTTCCTGACGGGACCCCCTTCCTGGGAGGCTGGGCCTCCTGACCGCCTCCAGGGAACGGCCTGTGCTCATCCACTCTGCTCTCCACCGCGGTGGGGGAACACAGCGGCCAGCTCTGTGGTTTCCTCATAACCGCACCCCCAAAAGGCCCCAGGCCCCCGGGCAGGAGGGCAGACACACACTGGACACTGGGTTCCGGGAGCAGAGTGCGGCGCCCAGCTGGACGGACGGTGGCCTGGTGGGGACGTAGGGATGGAGGCTGTGCAAAAACAGGTTCTAGGAGGGCCCCAGAGGCCAGGCTGGGGACCACTATGCAGCTCCGGGCACAGGCGGGGGGGGGGGGGGGTGAATTGAGCCCCCCCTTCTCCTGTTCTCAGAGGAGAAAGCTGGAAGCCGGCCTGATGGCCCGCAGGCGCAGGCTGTGCCGAGGGAGCGGCTCTGGGTGCAGGCCTGCTTGTGCCGGGAGCGGGAGTCCAGGAGCAGACGGAACTGGGGCCGGCCCTCCTGCACCCCGTGAGGCCCTGCGAGGAAGCTGGGAGCCGGCATGTGCTCCCTGGCGGAAGTGGGGCGACTGCAAACAGGAAACCTGGCAAAGTGGTTGAACTTGAAACAGACTGAAACTGTGTCTGGGTTACACCCGGGCAGTGAACGCACTCAGACTCCGAGGGGTCTTGTAGGGTTGGGGCTGGGAGCCGTGTGTGTGTGTGTGTGTGTGTGTATGTGCGTGTGTATGTGTGTGTGTATGTGTGTCTGGTGTGTGTGTGTGTGTGGTGTATTGTGTGTATGTGGGTGTGGTGTATGTGTGCGTATGTGTATATGTGTGCATATGTGTGTGTATGTGTGTATGTGTGTGGTGGTTGTATGTGTGTGCATGTGTGTGTGTGGTGTATTGTGTGTATGTGGGTGTGGTGTATGTGTGCGTATGTGTATATGTGTGCATATGTGTGTGTATGTGTGTATGTGTGTGGTGGTTGTATGTGTGTGCATGTGTGTGTGTGGTGTATTGTGTGTATGTGGGTGTGGTGTATGTGTGCGTATGTGTATATGTGTGCATATGTGTGTGTATGTGTGTATGTGTGTGGTGGTTGTATGTGTGTGCATGTGTGTGTGTGGTGTATTGTGTGTATGTGTGTGTGTATGTGTGTCTGGTGTGTGTGTGTGTGTGGTGTATTGTGTGTGTGTGTGTGTGTGTGTGTGTATGTGGGGTGGGGGCATGGGCACTGCCCTGGCTCCACTGGGACGCCTGGCAGGTGGCTAGCTCCTCGGGCAGGTTGTGGCTGTGTATGAAGTGTGTCCCCAGACGTGGGCAGCCACAGAGCCTGAGGGACGGGCCAGGCCAGTGGGTTCCTGAGCTGCTTCCTCCAAGGTCACGTGACTTAGCGGCTGGCGGAGAAACTGCCATTGTCCTGCATGGCTCCAAGGTGAACTGCCACTTGTTGCTCTAAAATAGGTCAGCAGCACTGTCTTAAAGGGCCAGACAGCAAATAGTTCAGGGTTTGTGGGTCACCGCTTCTCAGCTCCGCTGTTT
>NW_006298521.1:226902-227553 GCF_000327345.1 Myotis davidii
GAAGGTGTGCCACCCATGAAGCTTTATCGGTGCGAGCGGGCGGCGGGCGGGAGCCAGCCTGACCCTCCGGAATCCCTTCTGCTGAGAGGAGTGACCGTGTGGTGTATGAGCCAGGTCCCCGCGGCTAAAACCCCTCTGACCTTCCCCACACAGCGTGTCCGGGAAAGCTGCGCCACCACCTGGGGGCGCTCCCTTGGTTCTGCCCCCCCATGCCCTGGGGTGCGAGGGCAGAGGGATCCTGTGGGAACAGGTGCCCAGGGTGTCTCTCTAGTCTAACCAGTTGCACACAGACCTGCCCGCGGGGTCAGCGACTCCAGGACCAGAGGAGGGCCCGGGCCGGTGCCTTGGTTGGTGGGAGCATCATCCCGGACACCCAGAGGTGGTAGGTTCCTGGTGTCAACGTGTGTCACCGTACAGCCACTCAAACCTGTAACGCATTTTGTGAGTTTATTTGAGCCAAACTGTCGACAACTGCCGGGAAGCAGAAGCTCAGCGGATTGGGATGATGCTCCGGAGAACGGCGGTTACACCTGTATTTAAACGTTGCAATCAAAGGAGGGACGCAGGTGGGCTACAGGGAACCCACTGGTGATAGAGCAGAGGCAGGAGCAAGCAAAGCGGGGAAACCCTTGGGACTGTGCTGGGGTCCAA
>NW_006298521.1:229131-232927 GCF_000327345.1 Myotis davidii
CCCTACACCCAGAGGTGGTAGGTTCCTGGTGTCAACGTGTGTCACCGTACAGCCACTCAAACCTGTAACGCATTTTGTGAGTTTATTTGAGCCAAACTGTCGACAACTGCCGGGAAGCAGAAGCTCAGCGGATTGGGATGATGCTCCGGAGAACGGCGGTTACACCTGTATTTAAACGTTGCAATCAAAGGAGGGACGCAGGTGGGCTACAGGGAACCCACTGGTGATAGAGCAGAGGCAGGAGCAAGCAAAGCGGGGAAACCCTTGGGACTGTGCTGGGGTCCAACCCCAGCAGGTCCAGAGACCCGTGGGTCAGTGTGCAGGAGAAAGCAGTCACCCCTCCGAGGGGTTAGGAGCCCCGCCCACGCCCCGAAATCTCTCCTCAGGGGTCCTTTCTCTCTGCTCGCCCAGGAACCCTTCCAGCTTGAGTCTCGGCTCTGAATTTTTTCTCAGCCAGAACTCAGGCAGGTCAGACACCTGGTGCCGTGCCGGCCGGGCTAGTCCTGTCGCTGGTCTGGTTTTACTGCTTTTCTGGGCCTGGAGCTGAAACACAACTGCGGCCTAGGTGTTGTTAACATAAAACCTTGGAAACCTGTAAAGAATTGTTGTGAGTTTATTTGAGCCAAACTGTTGACAAATGCCGGGAGGCAGAACCTCAACAAATTGAGATGATGCTCCGGAGAACGGGGGTTACATCGTATTTATACATTTTAATCGAAGGAGGGGCGTAGGTGGGTCTCATGAAATCTATTGGTGATAGACTAGAGGGGCGGGAGCAAGCCAAGTGGGGAAACCCCCGGGATTGGATAAAAAGTGAAATGACGGACACATGCTTAGGTGGGTGCAGGAACAATTAACATGATAATGAAGGAATCTGTGGTCTCTGTCCTCGCGCCCAGCACATTAGGCTGTGCCCTGAGGGGTCCAGAAAAAGGGAAGTTACAAGTCACCCAGACATGTCAAGGGTGTGTTCTCATAGATGCAAAAGGACAGACTGGCTCAGGAAGGTAAAGGCATCCTTTTCAGGGAAGATACCGGCCTCGGAGGTGACCACCCACCATCGCTGCTTTAGTTACAGTTTAATGTCAGACCATCCCTGTGGTGACCTTAGGTCTCTGAGTCTGCAGGACCGCCACGCAGGCCGCCCCTGAGCTGACAGGTCAGCACGTGGCCCCTCCCGTCCACAGGGCCCAGGTGGCAGGTTGGTCTCCGATGGTTGGAGGGGCCCTGGGACAAGTGCGGGTCGCCCCACATTGCCTCATCTTCCCCCACGGCGGGCCGCCCCAGGACCTGGGTGCTGGCTCAGGTGGCAGTGCAGCTCCCAGGGCCCCTCTGTGCTCCCTGCTGTTCTGCACGGGGCGGCCAGGGGCGAGTCGGTGCACACAGTCAAGGTCCGCCGGCCGCACTGTGGCCCCACAGGCCGTGCTGTGACCCTATTGGTCCCTCCGGCCGCGCTGTGGCCCCTCCGGCCGCCCTCTGGTCTGGGTTCCCCGGGTGCTGTTGTCTGCCTCCACCTGCTGTTCGGGATCGCAGGCCGCCCTGTGGTCACAGCTGGAGAGAGGAGGGAAGGGAAATTCGGGGACTCCCGCTCCACCCTGCGCCTCCCCCTCGGCTGCTCTGGCCCGGCCTCTGCTGTTTGCTGCTAGAGCCCTCGGTTAATATCCGATCAGCGGAGGGGTGAGTGGTCCGCCCCCCCCTTCCCCGCCACATCCCCCCACGGGAGCTGGGGTCTTCGTGCTGCGTCTGTTTATGCTGATGCCCGTGCTGCAGCGCTCTGTGCTGCCTGGAGTCCTCGCCTCACCTTGGATGATCCTAGTGTCACCCCCACTTCAGAGATGGGCCTTTGGGGCTCATGGTAGCATGTTCTAGATCTGGGACAGCGAGACCCTGGAGCTCGCCCCGTCAAGGATGTGGATGTGGGGTTGTGTCTCTAGCCCCCACGGGCCTTTCATAGCCGGCGGCGAGGGGGGAGTAGGACGCAGTCGGTCCCCAGCCCCGGCCTCTGAGGCTCACACAGGGGGACTGACGGACAGCCCGTGCCCGGGACTGACTGACAGCCGTGCCCGGGACTGACGGACAGCCGTGCCCGGGACCCGTCTGCCTGGAGGGCGTTCTGTCCTGCTTGCTGCTGGCATCGCCTTGGCCTCCCTAAGGGTCAGTCTGGTCTGGGAGGGAACCTTCCAGGCGGCGCTGTGGCCTCTCCTCTCCTCGCCGCTCGCCCACTGGCCTTCCCTTTCTTATCCAGCCTCGGGCAGTGAAGGTTGTGCAAACTGCAGGCAACCGCGGTGCTGGGGGGAAATGGCGGTGCCCACGCGCCCACCGCTGGCATCTCCCACGCGCCCACTAATCCGTGGTCCCGGTTTGCGAGAGCTGGGTGCACACGGCAGGGACCACGGGGGCCTCGCCAGCACGTGCAGGTGGCCCGTGAGGGCGAGTTGTCCGTCCTCAGGGCACAGGGTGGCCTCGCTGCTGTCCCTGTGGCCTGACCTGAGGGGAGTCTGCATCCTGTGTGACCTCGGGGTTCTGGCGGGGAGCCCTCCTCGGGCTGCCTCACCTGGGCCTCATTGGGCCTCCCTGGGCCTCACCCGGGCCTCACCTGGAGGCGTCTGCCGTCCTGTGATCACAGCTGTCAAACTGCCCACACAGCTCGGGCCGCCTCCTCCGGGGCTTCCCAGAGGATAGAAGGGCTGGGGCTCTCACCGCCTCGGTCCAGCCAAGTCTCCCCGCCTCCCGCCGACGCTGATGGGACCAACCCCCTTCTCCGCCACCGCGTGGCCCCGGCTCCGGCTCCGGCCGGGTCATGCTGTGCTGTGTGCCTCGGCCCCACGGGGTTTCTGAGCCACTGAGGACGGACTCCCCCGGGTTCTCCACCGTCTCCCCAGAGGGCGGGCCGGACGGCAGCCCCTGCAGCTTGAGGGTCTGGGCGGGTCTGGGAGTCTCCCCCCGCTTTTGGTGACTCTGTTGGATGAAACGCGCCGTCTCCTGGTGACGCCGAGTTCCCCGAACTTCCTGGGCTCTGAGTTTAAATTACACGTGGCTTTTCCTCTGGCCTTTGGGTTTCTGAAGACGTGAAAGCAGCCAGCTGGTGCGGCTCAGTGGTTGAGGGTTGACCTGTGAACCAGGAGGTTACGGTTCGATTCCCGTCAGGGCACAGGCCCGGGTGGCGGGCTCGATCCCCAGTGTGGGGCGTGCAGGGGGCAGCCGATCATGGTTCTCTCTCATCACTGATGTTTCTGTCTCCCCCTTTCTCTTCCTCTCTGAAACCAATTAAAACGTGTGTATATATTTTTAAAAAGAATAGGGGAGCAGTGGGTCCCGCCCCGTGGAGCCGGGCCTCCTGTGTCCGTGCGCTGGGTGAGTCGCTCTGACACGCGGCCGGTGTCGTTGCAGGCGCCTGCTCGGTGCCCGTGGCGGAGATCATCGCCGTGGAGGAGACGGACAGTCACGGGAAGCCCCAGGGCAGCGGGAAGTGGCAGAAGATGGAGCCGCCCTTCGCTTTCACAGGTAACGGAGCCGCGGCCGCCCGCCCAGCGTTTCTCAGCTCAGCGTCTCCCCGTTTTCTGCACACGGGCTCCCCGTGTCCTTCCCGCCACCCGGTTCCAGCTCACGTCCTGGTGCTGAGCACCTCTCCTCTCCTTTCCCGTTTACCTGGTGAGGAGGCCGAGGGAGAGGGTTTCCCTGGTGGGCGTGGGGGTCCCCGCTAGTCACCAGGGATGAGCTCCGGGGCGTGTGGGGCTCCGGGCTGGGGTGGGCGCGGCCGCCGTCCTGCGGGGCCTCACGGGGAGGGGGCATGGGC
>NW_006298521.1:233429-240165 GCF_000327345.1 Myotis davidii
AGGGCCCGGCGCCGCCGCTGGAAGTGCGAGCAGGTGACATTCTGCGGCGCGGACGAGCAGCTGTGCCACCTGTGGCTGCAGGCGCTGCGGGAGCAGCTGGACAAGCTGAGTACGTACGGCCTGCGCGTGTGTTTTGTTGTTATTGTTACTTTTGTTCATCTTCTCCTGGGGACATCTTTTCCCGTTGACATCAGAGAGTGGAAGGGAGGGAGCGAGGGGCAGAGAAAGACATGGGTGGGCTGCCTCCTGCATGCATCCTGACCCGGCCAGGGCTCGAACCTGCCACCCAGGTAATGCAGCCTTTGTATTTAGAGAAAGACCGAGGGGTTGTGGTACCTGCCTGCATACACGTGTGTGTACACATGTGTGAGATCATGTATAGGTGTGCATGCGGAGGTGTGCCTACACGTGAGCGGCATGTGCACGTGTGAGTGTTTGCCTGAGTGTGTGCGTGCCTGCGTGTGTGCGTGCCTGAGTGTGTGCGTGCCTGAGTGTGTGCGTGCGTGCGTGTGTGCGTGCCTGCATGCGTGCTGCCGTGACCTCTGCTTCCCTCCTCCTCTCTCAGCCCCTGTAGCCGAGCGGGGGGTGAGGCATCGCTGTGGCTTTTACACGTTTTCTAGTTGGAGGAGCAGCTGAGGGTGTGCCCGCAGCACCGGCTCTGCCTGCGGGTTTGGCGCCGTGGTGGGGACGTGCATCCCCGCTCTGGTGTGAGCTGGAGGTCATCCTGGTGTGAGCTGGAGGTCATCCTGGTGTGACCTGGAGGTCACCCTGGTGTGAGCTGGAGGTCGCCCTGGTGTGAGCTGGAGGTCATCCTGGTGTGAGCTGGAGGTCACCCTGGCGGCCATGGGCCTCTGTGGTGTGATGCGTGTTCCTTCATCCACGTGACGGTGACGGTCACTGAGGCAGCTCCCGTGTGGCTCTCACACGCATCCCAGCGCGTCTTTGGCTGAGCACGTGCGCACTTCCCTTGGGCGCCTGCCTGGACTGGGATTGCCAGGCCGGATGGGGTGCGTGTGTCCGGCCTCAGTGGGCACGGCCCACCTGTCCCACAGTGGGGGTCCCGGAAGCTCCCTTCAGGGAGCCGCTGAGTTCTGGCTGCCCCATCTCGCCCGCGCCCCGAACATTTCAGCCTTTCTGGTGGGTGTAGTTTGCATTCCCTGACGCTGGCGAAGGAGGAACACGCCTCTGGGGGGGCCACCCCGAAGCCCGCTGTGAGGTGTCTGTTCAGGTTCGGGTCCATCTTTCTGTGGGGCCGTCTTTCTCACTGACGTGCGGGCGTCCCGTCCGTGCTGTGGGTCGGGAGCTTTTCCTGGACTTGGACGCACAGGTACCTTCTCCCATCGAGGGCTTGCATTTCACTGCCTTCACTCCGTTCTTTTTAAAAATATATATTTTTATTGATTTCAGATAAGAAGGGAGAGGGAGGGACAGAGAGAAATATCAAAGATGGGAGAGAATCATTGATCAGCTGCCTCCTGCATGCCCCCCAACTGGGGATCGAGCCCGCAAACCAGGGCCTGTGCCCTTGACTAGAATCAAACCCGGGACCCTTCAGTCCGCAGGCCGACGCTCTATCCACTGGGCTACACCGGCCAGGGCTTCTCTCCGTTCTCTGGATGGTGAACAGTCTTAACCGTGACCTGGTCCCATTGACCTTTTCTCAGCCTCTGTGGCTGGGCTGTGTCCTCTCAGGGCGTCTGCGCCGAGGCCATGGGGGCCGCCTCGTCTCTAAGCGTGAGACCCATGACCCCCGGACCGACCGCCCACGTGGTGCGAGGTTCCGTCCTTGGGGTGTAGACACCGGCCTGACACCCCTCCGCCGTCTGCGGGAAAGACTGTCCTCCGGCTCAGTGCTGTGGCCGTCGTGTGTAGCTCGTGTGTAGCTCGTGTGTAGCTCGTGTGTAGACGTTGAATGGAGTTTTGCGTTTCGCCTCCCGCCCACGGCTTTGCCGAACTCACTCGTTAAGGGGCAGTTTGATGACGTCCCGTCGCGGTGCAGACTCAGTTCTGTCTCCCGCCTCCGGCCTCGTGCCTTTTCTCGCTTCTCCTCCGCGTGGGCCTCGTGGGCTGTCACTGTCCTCTCCACACGGACGGGACGCCCCCAGCGCCGACCTGACCTGTCAGCACCGTGCCCCAGGCTCCACGCGGACCCCCAACCCCCGCGCCTCCGTTCGTGCAGCGCGGAGCTTGGGTTGCTCGCTCGTTACGTGCACCCTGACCCCACGCACCCTGACCCATGCACCCTGACCCACGCACCCTGACCCCATGCGCCCTGACCCACGCACCCTGACCCACGCACCCTGACCCACGCACCCCCCCCCACGCCCTGACCCCAGGAGCCCTGACCCACGCACCCTGACCCCACGCTCTGCCTTGCAGCCTGCAGACCGAAGCGCCTGCTGGTGTTCATCAACCCGTTCGGCGGGAAGGGCCAGGGCCTGCGGATCTACGAGCGGAAGGTGGCGCCGCTGTTCGCGCTGGCCGCCATCTCCACTGAGGTCATCGGTAAGGCGGGAGCTGTGCGGCCGGGAGGCGGGGACCCGTTCGGACGTGGGCACTGGGGACTGCAGACGGAGATTTTTAAAAAATGGATGTCAGAGAGGAAGGGAGAGGGAGAGAGAGAGACACCAATGAGGAGAAGAATCATGGATCGGCTGCACCTGCACGCCCCACCCTGGGGATCCAGCCTGCAACCTGGGCCTGTGCCCCGACCGGGAATCGAACCCGGGACCCTTCAGCCACAGACCGATGCTCTAGCCACCGAGCCACACCGGCCCGGCTCCTGTGAGACCTTAAACAAAATGGAATGTGGGTCGTCGTTCTCCCCCCACAAATCAGAAGGAGAAGAAGACGATAAAGAGCGTAGCGTTTCTAGCCAAGCCCTGCAATGCCCGCTCTCAGGAAGTGACTCTATGACAGTGACGGCGAACCTTCTGAGCTCGGCGCGTCAGCATTTGAAAAACCCTAACTTCACTCTGGTGCCGTGTCACATAGAGAAATTTTTTGATATTTGCAACCAGAGTAAAACAAAGACTTATATTTTTGATATTTATTTTATACATTTAAATGCCATTTAACAAAGAAAAATCAACCAAAAAAATGAGTTTGCGTGTCACCTCTGACACGCGTGCCAGAGGTTCACCATCATTGCTCTATGAAGATAAACGGATGAAGACCACGGACAGAAATTCTTGCAAGAAAGCGATGACGTTTTAGAAATAACATTACCAATAAGCGACGTTGTGGGAAGCGAGTGCCATGCCACGTTGGTGACCCCGAGCTCCCTGAGCCCGCTCTGGGAGCCAGCGGCCCGTGAAAACCTGTCCATGGGCCCCTGGCGAGGGGCCACTGCGGTCCCGGCCTCAACCGGGAGGGTTTGCCCGGAGCTCCTGTTCCCGGGTCCCTCCGAGGAAGACGGTGCCCGTTGCACGTTTTCTAGCAGCAAAACGTGGAAAACACTCGATGTCCCCACGCGGGAAGCAGGAAGTCAGACCCGGTGACTCGGCAGGACGGGCATGTGGTCCTCACACGTGGGCGTGGCACACGGTGCCTAACGGGGAGCGCGAGGGTCTGATGCGGTGGGGGGATGCAGGCCTTGCCCACAGCACAATCTCACGGGCTGTGGTCCTCACGCGGGGCATCTGGGCTCTGGGCTGCTGCTGTGTTCCTGCATCTTGGCTTTTCTAAGACTTTCAGAGTAACTTGGATAATAAGGAAGAACTAACTATAAAGGAGGAGAGTGGATTCTTTCCCAACATCCGGTGTCCGTTGGCAATTACACGCCCGAGAGTGGTGCCTCCCGGGGCCGTTTCCCCCGAGGGCGGTGCTCCGTGGCGGGCGGTCTCCTCGGAGAGAGACGGGGTGCCGTGGGAGCAGGGTGGCTGGCGGGGGCCTCCTGGGGACCACGTCCTCGTTCTGACAGGACGGGCCCCTGCCTGTGGCTGTGGGGGGTCCACAGGTCTGACGTGCGTTTCTCCGCAGTCACGGAGCGAGCCAACCACGCCAAGGAGGCCTTGTATGAGATGAGCGTGGACGGCTACGACGGGTGAGTGCGCCGCTCGCTTCCTGTGGGCCGTGAGGGGCGTGTGCGTCCCCCGGCTGCCTGGGTTTGGTTCGCACCCGTTCCGCACGCTTTTCCCGGCTGAAAGTGAGCGTGCTTCTCATGGAAAGTGAGCAGAGGGCCCTGCAGAGCCCGCGTCTGTGACCCGGGGAGACCACCGGCTAGATGTGCGCTTCCCTTGTGTCTTACCACCTACATGGGCTTGTGTGAACACACGTTACAGGCATGACCACACTGCCTATATGATGTGAACACATGTTACAGGCATGACCACACTGCCTACATGGTGTGAATGCATGTTAAAGGCATGACCACACTGCCTACATGCTGTGAATGCATGTTACAGGCATGACCACACTGCCTACATGCTGTGAATGCATGTTACAGGCATGATCACACTGCCTACATAATGTGAATGTGTGTTATAGGCATGATCACACTGCCTACATAATGTGAATGGGTGTTACAGGCATGATCATACTGCCTACATCAGGGGTCCTCAAACTTTTTAAATAGGTGCCAGTTCACTGTCCCTCAGACCGTTGGAGGGCCGGACTGTAGTTTAAAAAAAAAACTATGAACAAATTCCTATGCACACAGCGGCAGCAAAAACACACGGTGGGCCAGATAAATGTTTTCGGCAGCCGCATGTGGCCCGCGGGCCGTAGTTTGAGGACCCCTGGCCCACATGGTGTGAATGCGTGTCACAGGCATGAGCACACTGCCCACATGGTGTGAATGTGTGTCACAGGCATGAGCACACTGCCCACATGGTGTGAATGTGTGTCACAGGCATGAGCACACTGCCCACATGGTGTGAATGTGTGTCACAGGCATGAGCACACTGCCCACATGGTGTGAATGTGTGTCACAGGCATGAGCACACTGCCCACATGGTGTGAATGTGTGTCACAGGCATGAGCACACTGCCCACATGGTGTGAATGTGTGTCACAGGCATGAGCACACTGCCCACATGGTGTGAATGTGTGTCACAGGCATGAGCACACTGCCCACATGGTGTGAATGTGTGTCACAGGCATGAGCACACTGCCCACATGGTGTGAATGTGTGTCACAGGCATGAGCACACTGCCCACATGGTGTGAATGTGTGTCACAGGCATGAGCACACTGCCCACATGGTGTGAATGTGTGTCACAGGCATGAGCACACTGCCCACATGGTGTGAATGTGTGTCACAGGCATGAGCACACTGCCCACATGGTGTGAATGTGTGTCACAGGCATGAGCACACTGCCCACATGGTGTGAATGTGTGTCACAGGCATGAGCACACTGCCCACATGGTGTGAATGTGTGTCACAGGCATGAGCACACTGCCCACATGGTGTGAATGTGTGTCACAGGCATGAGCACACTGCCCACATGGTGTGAATGTGTGTCACAGGCATGAGCACACTGCCCACATGGTGTGAATGCGTGTCACAGGCATGAGCACACTGGCCACATGCTGTGAACGCGTGTCACAGGCATGAACACACTGCCCACATGGTGTGAATGCATGTCACAGGCATGAGCACACTGCCCACATGGTGTGAATGCGTGTCACAGGCATGAGCACACTGCCCACATGGTGTGAATGCGTGTCACAGGCATGAACACACTGCCCACATGGTGTGAATGCGTGTCACAGGCATGAGCACACTGCCCACATGGCCTGTGTGAGCGTGGCGGGCCCCCTGGTTGTCCCAGGAGTCGGGCCTGTGCTGCTCAGGGACAGGCTGCCCCCGCAGGACACCAGGGGGAGCCCTGGAGAGAGGGGGTGGGGGGCGGCCGTGCAGGGCCCTCCCGGGCAGGACGGCATGTTCAGTGAGGTCCTGCACGGGCTGATCGGCAGGACGCAGAGGATGGCCGGCGTGGACCAGAACGAGCCCCGGGCGGCGCTGGTGCCCTGCCCGCTGCGCATTGGCATCATCCCCGCAGGTAGGACCCGGCCGCCCTCCTGCGCCCAGTGCCCACGCCCCGCGCCACTCAGCGCCTGTGACAGAGCGGCTAACTCCCCAGCAGAGTCTTTTCAGAACACAGGGCCTGGCCGGGAGCTCAGGTGGTTAGAGCGCCTTCCCGATACACCAGGTGAGGGTGCGATCACCTGTCCGGGCGCAGGTGGGAACCGTGAGAGCAGGAAGCGCGGAACAGCAGACTCACGTTCCCCTCCCCCTCCCGGCCCCCCTCCTCTCACATCAGTGAGACCAGCCCTCCCAGTGGCTCAGTGGATAGAGCGTTGGCCCGACTGAAGGGCCCCAGTTAGGTTCCGGTAGAAGGCATGTACCTCGGTTGCAGGCTCGTTCCCCTGCCCTGGGTGGGCCCTGGGCGGGAGGCGACCGATCGGCGTGTCTCTCTCACGTCAGTGTCTCTCCCCTCCCTTCCACTCTCTCTAGAAATCTTTGGGGACAATATCCTCGGGTGAAGATTAACAAAAAAAAGTGGATTTTTAAATGTGGGGTTTTTTTCTTCAGCAAAATACCCCTGAACCTATCAGAAACTCAGTTTACCTGCCTTGCTCCCTGTGAAGGACTCGATGTGGGGGGAGGGGTGTGTGTGTCCCCGTCCAGGGCGGCCCGGCGAGCCCTCTGCGTCGTCTCTGGAACCCACCGCCTGTGGCCCCGCTTTCGGCCGGTAGCTGGCAGCTGCTCCTGAGTGAGCTGGGACTGGGGGG
>NW_006298521.1:240445-241360 GCF_000327345.1 Myotis davidii
CCCGCCCCGGCCGCCTCCCAGGAGAGGGAGCCCCGCTGAGACGGGCCGGAAGGGCCTATGTGTCGTGGGGTGAAGGGTGGTGCCCCGTGGTCAGGCTCCTGCTTTTCCCCGGAACAGAGCCCTCCTTGAAGTTCCTCAGGGGACTCCCCCCCTTCCCCCCTTTTAATGTATTTTATTGATTTCAGAGGAAGGGAGAGGGAGAGAGAGACGCAAAGTCTGAGCCCACAACCCGGGCATGCGCCCTGACCGGAATCGAACCCGGGACCCTTCAGTCCGCAGGCCCACGCTCTGTCCACTGAGCCACACCTGCTGGGGCCCAGCTTCCTTATAATGGCTGCTTGATGTGAGCAGTTAGAGGCGAGGTAGCCCCAGAAATGAGGGGGGGCCTTCAAGGTTGGGGGTCTTACGACCTGGGGCAGCGGGGAAAGCAGAGCCCCCCCCCCATCATTTCCTCTGATGAAGGAGGGAGGGCGGTCCACGGGTTCCGTTGTGAAGGACGGTTGGTGAAGGAAGCCAACAGCGTAGCGGGCACGCGGCTCTGAGGACTTCCGGAAAGTTCCAGGGACGGCGGGACCCCACCTCGGGGCCTGGCTGCAGCGGGCTCAGCGGCTCCTTCCCGGCTGGTCCTCTCGGGCCTGTTGTGCTTGTCTGGGCCCCTGGGTCGTAACGAGGAGGGCGTGGGAGGCCGTCGGACCCCGTGCTGTGGCTCAGGGTGACGGTTTGAGAATCAGTCACTCCTGTCGTCTTAAACAGTCGTTTAAAAACTTATTTTTTGGCTCATTTTTTGAATCAGCTGTCACTCCAGTCAAGATTGACAAAAACATGTACATGTTACTACGTAGGAGCCTGTGTGTGTGAGTGACCGTCAGAGCCAGGGTAGCCGAGACGCAATGATTAAGACCCTCCGCTCCGGTC
>NW_006298521.1:241570-243011 GCF_000327345.1 Myotis davidii
GTGCGATGGCAGATCCCGCCACGCGCTTTATTCGTGGGGAACCCCGACCAGGCTCCCAGCTCCTCAGCCCGTCTCCTGAGATCCCTGCTGCCCAGCCCGTCCCGCCGCAGGCGTTTCTCGGGGCTTCTCTCCGGCTGAGGAGCTCGGTGGTGTTGCCAGGCCACCGGCATTTCTGACGAGCTCATCTCACTGTCCCAACGTTCATTTTGTGGGTGAAGCGTTTGTTCCTTATGTACTCGGGGGCCCTGGAGGAAAAGGAGGCGCCGCGCACTTAGCCGGGAACTTAGTTTTCTGAAATCTTTATAACGTGTTAAGGGCCTTCTGTTCCCTTCTTAGGGTCCACGGACTGTGTGTGTTACTCCACCGTCGGCATCAACGACGCAAAGACCTCCGCCCTGCATATCATCGTGGGTAGGTCCCGCCCATCCTCGTGGGTAGGTCCCGCCCATCTTTGTGGGTAGGTCCCGCCCATCTTTGTGGGTAGGTCCCGCCCATCTTTGTGGGTAGGTCCCGCCCATCTTTGTGGGTAGGTCCCGCCCATCTTTGTGGGTAGGTCCCGCCCATCTTTGTGGGTAGGTCCCGCCCATCTTTGTGGGTAGGTCCCGCCCATCTTTGTGGGTAGGTCCCGCCCATCTTTGTGGGTAGGTCCCGCCCATCTTTGTGGGTAGGTCCCGCCCATCTTTGTGGGTAGGTCCCGCCCATCTTTGTGGGTAGGTCCCGCCCATCTTTGTGGGTAGGTCCCGCCCATCTTTGTGGGTAGGTCCCGCCCATCTTTGTGGGTAGGTCCCGCCCATCTTTGTGGGTAGGTCCCGCCCATCTTTGTGGGTAGGTCCCGCCCATCCTCCTTTGTGGGTCCCGCCCATCTTTGTGGGTAGGTCCCGCCCATCTTTGTGGGTAGGTCCCGCCCATCTTTGTGGGTAGGTCCCGCCCAGCCCACGGACTGTGAGCAGCCCACGCTGGTGGGGGCTTGCGAGCCTCCCTACCCTCCGTGCCTGGCCGTCTGCCAGCAGGGCTCTGTCCCTGGGGCTCCCCTCCACTGCCATCCGGCCCCGTCTTCCCACACCGCCAGGGGGTCCTGCAAAGCACAGACCCTGCTCAGAACCCTTCCAGGGCCTTGGGGGGCCAGCACCCCGTGACCTGGAGGCTCTCCTCCTCGGTGTCCATGCGCTGGCCGGGCTGCCCCTCTGTCCCACGCTCGGCCCCAGGCTGGGCCCTGGCTCTGTCCCGGGCTCTGTCCCCAGGCTCTGTCCCCGGCTCGGTCCCGGGCTCTGTCCCGGGCTCTGTCCCGGGCTCTGTCCCCGGCTCTGTCCCGGGCTCTGTCCCGGGCTCTGTCCCGGGCTCTGTCCCCGGCTCAATCCCAGGCTCTGTCCCGGGCTCTGTCCCGGGCTCTGTCCTGGGCTCTGTCCCCGGCTCGGTCCCGGGCTCTGTCCCGGGCTCTGTC
>NW_006298521.1:243447-243749 GCF_000327345.1 Myotis davidii
CCGGAGGGACCCCTGTGCTGCGGGTCAGGGGCCGAGAGGCATGAGTGGCTGCGACCGCTCAGACGCGGGACTGCACATTCTAAGGCGTGGAGCCTCTCCGCCGGCAAACCCACCCCGTCCGTGGGGACCCCGAGCGAGCTGCGTGCGCATGTCCTTGCTCGTCCCCACGCAGCAGCTCCCTGCTGTCATGTGACTCGGGCAGGGCACCCAGAGGACAGATGTCGCAGCGACGCCCTCCGCGTCCTCTGCCTCTTAGTCATGTCTCCTGAGAGCTTGCCGGGCGCTATGGGGGGGGGGGGGGG
>NW_006298521.1:243863-244620 GCF_000327345.1 Myotis davidii
CACAGGGGACTCGCTGCCCATGGACGTGTCCTCCGTGCACCACCACGGCGCGCTGCTGCGCTACTCGGTGTCGCTGCTGGGCTACGGCTTCTACGGGGACATCGTCAAGGACAGCGAGAAGAAGCGCTGGATGGGGCTCATCAGATACGACTTCTCAGGTAACGAGTGGCACGTCGGTGCCCTTGTGGGCACGGCGCCCCGAGAGGCGGGCGCCCTGAAACAGACAAACCCAGGCAGGCTCCCCGGTAGCTACAGACCCGGGCGCCCTGAAACCGCCCTCCTCTTATCTGCTCACGGAGCTGGGGCCACAGGAACCACGGTCACTCCCAGGTGACCGTCTGCGTGGCTCGGGGCCCTGCGTAGACTCGCTGTGGCCCTCGGGCCCCGCTGCCCATGCCCTGCAGGGCGGCCTCCTCCAGATGCTGCTCAGATCCATGCCGTGTGCTCGGGGTGGCGTGTGGGGGCCCAGCCAGCTCAGGTGGCTGCGTCCGGCCTCGGCGTGCTGCGGGCACAGGCGCTTTGCCAGAGCGCCCCTGGGTGGCATTGTTGCCCTGGTCTTCATCCCAAGTGCTGACAAGGCGCCAAAATTGCCGGGATGAGTTTGGGGGCCAGGCCTGGGGCTGGGGGGCAACACTGACAGCCTGGGAGGAGCAGAGGGACCCGGTGGGCTGCCCTGAACGTGGCTCAGCCATGCAGACGTCCGGCTTCAGAGGTCGCGCCACGCAAGCCCCAGGCAGGACCAGTGGCGCACACAGCC
>NW_006298521.1:244849-248046 GCF_000327345.1 Myotis davidii
CGCCCCAGGCCTGAAGACCTTCCTGTCGCATCACTGCTACGAGGGCACCGTGTCCTTCCTCCCGGCGCAGCACACGGTGGGGTCTCCGCGGGACGGGAAGCCCTGCCGGGCCGGGTGAGCGCTCGCTGTGGCCGGGCTCGGCGGGAGAAGGCGGACGTCCGCTCCGCTGAGAGGGACGCGCGGTTCCCAGGTGTGGGCCGGGCGCTGGGTTTATGCTTTTGGTTCACACGCGCCCTGACCAGAGGGTATCTCATTAGCCCTCCCGCCGGGTCCTATGCCCTGGGTGTTTTAAAGTAAATCTCATTTTGAGAATTCAAGTTAGTATGTTGAAGAAGTGGTTTTTTTAATCCTCACCTGAGGATATTTTTCCGTTGATTTTCTTAGAGTGGAAGAGGGAGGGGAAGAGGGAGAGAAACATCGATGTGAGAGAAACACTGATTGGTTGCCTCCTGTCCGGGCCAGGGCCCGGGCTGGGGAGGAGCCTGCAACTGAGGTCCGTGCCCTTGACCGGAATCGAACCTGGGACCCTTTGGCCGACGCTCCATCCACTGAGCAACACCGGCCGGGGCCAAAGAAGCCTTTTTAACTGAGCCTTGGACGCCGCAGCTTCCGCCACGGGGAAGGACTGAGAGGCTGTGGGTGCCACGCAGGAGCCCAGTGCCCTGGCAGAAGCGAGCGGCCTCTTGTGTTCCAGGTGCTTCGTTTGCAGGCAGAGCAAGCAGCAGCTGGAGGAGGAGCAGAAGTGGTCGCTGTACGGCCTGGAGGGCTTGGAGGAGGTGGAGGAGTAGAAGGTCATCTGTGGGAAGTTCCTGGCCATCAACGCCGCCAACATGTCCTGCGCTTGTCCCCGGAGTCCCCGGGGCCTGTCCCCAGCCGCCCACTTGGGAGACGGGTCTTCTGACCTGATCCTCATCCGCAAATGCTCCTGGTTCAACTTCCTGAGGTTCCTTGTCCGGCACACCAACCAGGACGACCAATTTGACTTCACTTTCGTGGAAGTTTATCGCATCAAGAAGTTCCAGTTCCTGTGAAGAGGCTGGGAGCCGCACGGCATCGCCGTGGCTGGCGCGCCTGGTCTTGGCCCCCGGATTGGCCCACGGTGTCTGTCTGAGGGCTCGTGGGGACGTCTTGGGACAGGAGTGGGCACGACCCTGGCGGAGCGTTGTCGTGTGGGCTGCACAGTCACCGGATGTTACCCTTGATCTTCTCAGTCGTGACAAAATGTGGCTCGTTCTCGGCTCCCAGGCCACAGAGTCCGAGGGCGGCCAGGTCAGGGGCCCCGGGGAAGGGCCAGAAAGTGTCCCGGTGAGCACATGGCCTCCGTGGCAGTTTCCTTAGTGTCCACTCCAGACGTGGGTGCGCGTGGCCCGTCCTGGGCGTGGCCCGGATGGACGCTGAGCGTGGCCCGCTGCTCCCTCTGCTGCAGAGGAGGTGGAGGAGTGGAAGGTCATCTGTGGGAAGTTCCTGGCCATCAACGCCGCCAACATGTCCTGCGCTTGTCCCCGGAGTCCCCGGGGCCTGTCCCCAGCCGCCCACTTGGGAGACGGGTCTTCTGACCTGATCCTCATCCGCAAATGCTCCTGGTTCAACTTCCTGAGGTTCCTTGTCCGGCACACCAACCAGGACGACCAATTTGACTTCACTTTCGTGGAAGTTTATCGCATCAAGAAGTTCCAGTTCCTGTGGTGACCTGATCCTCATCCGCAAATGCTCCCGGTTCAACTTCCTGAGGTTCCTCGTCCGGCACACCAACCAGGGCGACCAGGTGAGTGCGAGCTGGCTCCATGGGCCCCTGGGCAGGTGCTACTCAGTGCAGAGCTGGCTCCACGGGCCCCTGGGCGGGTGCTACTCAGTGCAGAGCTGGCTCCATGGGCTCCTGGGCGGGTGCTACTCGGTGCAGAGCTGCCTCCTTCAGACGCTGGGCAGGTCCTAGTCAGGGTTCCTTCCGCGTGAACCGGTCACTGAGCTCGCTGGAAGAAGGCCGATTTGTTTGTGTTCCGCCCCTTTCACTCTGAGCACAGAGACGAGGAGACGGGAACATCCGTGTCATCCTGTCTCCGCTTCCTATTTAAACAGAACAGAGTGGCCCACTGACATCTGTGTGGCCCTGCGGGTGGCTCACAGGCACCATCCGGCTCCTGAGCCGGGGCTGGGGACACCCCCCTCCCCCCGCCGTGGCCCTGCCCGGCCACTGCCGTCCATGCAGTTAGGACAGGGAGACCCCGAGCCTGCCTGGAACATGCAGAGAGCGGGCCAGTCATTTGCTTTTTTTTTTTTTTTTGTTCAGTAGGGAACCTGCGGCCGAGACCCCATCATGTCGCCGCCGCCTCGCTGCACGTGGAAGCGTGAAGATGGAGAGAACGCAACCGACCAGTGATGGGGATACGTACATTCAGACTTAGAAGTTTATTTTTGATAGTTCAATCTCGGTTTTAGAAAAATACCTTTTGTCCACGGTTCTGTGGGCGCATCGGGCATTTTCAGTTCCACGTGACTCTCTGGGTTGCATCTCACCAACGACCCTCCCCCAGCGTCGCTGTGGACTGGGCGCCGACTTCTTAGGCTTCATCAGCGCCGACGGCCGCCTTCAAAACGGCCCGTTAGTGGCTCTAGTTCAGTCGCTTTACAGACAGCGTCGCAGGAGAGCCCTCCGTCGATGTCACCGTCCGGACAGGAGGCGCCCGCCATCACGCCGACCAGCTTCGCGAGACTTGAGAGAGAGGGGGAAAGGCAGAGAGAAACATGGAGAGAGAAACACACCGACTGGTTGCCTCCTGCACGAGCCCCGACCAGGGACTAGGCCGGGAGGAGCCTGCAATCAAGGCATGTGCCCTTGACCGGAATCGAACCCGGGACCCTTCGGTCCACAGGCCATTGAGCCCAACCAGCCAGGGCGCAATTTGCTTTTTATGTTTTTAAACTTCAGTTATACTAGTGAAAATACTCCTCCAATAGTGCTTTTCTGAGGCTCTTTAACTAGTTCTTGTGAAAAAGATTAAAGAATTCCACCAGGCCCTGCTCGGAGCTCCCGGGTTCCTCCAGGCGGTCATCGTGGCAGCCACGGCGGGTCCCGGGGCTCAGGGGTGAGCCAGGTGCTGGGAAAGGCAGGGCCCAGACTCCTGTCCACCTCCAGCCGCCCGCTCCCTGGGCAGCACGGCCGGCCGGCAGCACTAGCAGGGCCGCATCCTGGAGGACGA
>NW_006298521.1:248847-249399 GCF_000327345.1 Myotis davidii
CTAAGGGTATCAAACATATTAAGAACAGTATGCCATATATGCCAGGTCCCTTGAAACAGCAAGGATGGACCAGCTCCCAGCAGGCATTCTGCCGCCCGGAGCCCCGCCCGGAGCGCGTGTGGCCCAGGCGCCTACGCTGCCAGGTGTCGCACGCCCTGTGGGTGCCGCGCTCTTAACCCTGGGGATACGCCAGGTGTCCATCACCATCACGGGCCTCGATTTTAAAAAGTATATTTTATTGATGTCAGAGAGGAAGGGAGAGGCAGTGAGGGAGAAACATCCATGATGAGAGAGAACCCTGGATCGGCCGCCTCCTGCACACCCACCACCGGGAATTGTGTGACAACCAGGCAGGCAGGCACCCTAACCGGAAATCGAGCTGTGACTCCTGGTTCATAGGTCGATGCTCAACCGTGAGACCCCCGGGCCGGGCGAGGCCCCCCGATGTTACCCTTTCTCTCCCGCACCCGCACGCCCGCGCTCTCGCTTCTCACTCTGCGAATGGCCTTCACGGCGCTTTCTGAGCCCCGGGCTCACGGCGTCCACTGGAGG
>NW_006298521.1:250596-251406 GCF_000327345.1 Myotis davidii
CTCTCTCTCCCCGCAGCCTCAGCCTGGCCCGCCGTCCTCGGTCCCGGACAATCCACAATCCGCCGGCAGCCCTGGGCCCGCGGAGCCGTGCTGTGTAGTTAGAAACACCGATGCTTGCAGCCAGGAGGTGCCCTTTGTGACGTGTTAGCTTCAGACCCCGTGGGCGGGGGTGGGGGGGTCCCACATTCCAGGGGCGCTTGGTGCCGCCTCCCGTCTGGATTTGTTCTTTTCTGACCGTCCCTTTCATTTCTACATATTTATTGAGTTTTGTCCTTTTAAACCAGAGTCATTAGGTGTCTTCATGGTTGGTGCTGGAGTTTGCTGCGGCCACAGCCCCGGACTGACCCCCGGGGCCCGGTCTGTGCGTGGCCTTGTGGTCTGCGCTCGGCTTGGGGACAGGAAGGCTGGGCATCCGGATGGCTCGGCGTGAGCTCTCACTCGGGCCCAGTGGCTCAGCGCGTGGCACAGTGGCGTCCTGAGTCCACGTGCCGGGGCGTGTGACGTGTGATGTGCATGTGAATCTCCTGTTCATCCCCCACCCCCTCCCGTCAAGCAAGAGCAGCTGTAACAGTGTTTTCTTTTCTTTTTTTCAAAGAGACTGCGTTTAAGGCGGTTGGATTGATGGTTGGTGGGTGGAGGAGGTTTGGGCATAAGAACTGACAACATGCTGGCGCTTCTGTCCTGCCTGCTGTTCCTGGGAAAAAGCCGGAGACGCGGGAGTAGGGCTCCGTGTGGGGCGGTGGCCGCACCCGCAGGGCCCGGAATCTCCGGCGGCGAAGCGCTCCCGAGGGTCCCCCCGCGGGACCCCTG
>NW_006298521.1:272032-273152 GCF_000327345.1 Myotis davidii
CGAGACGGCCTGTGCCGCCGGCTGACCCATCGCTGCGGAGCGCCTGCCCCGACGGGCGCGACACTGTCCTCCGGTCCTGTGGCCGGGAGGGGTGGCTCGGTGTCTCCTCTAGTCTTGCTGGTTTCAAGATTAGAAAGTGGCCGTGTGCTCTGATGTGTTGAGACGACGGTAATAAAGTGACTTTGGGCAGAAGGCGGCTGTTGTGAAATTCATGGCGCAGGCGCGTGCGGGGGGCCCGACTCAGAACAAAACCGTTTTCACTGATTTCACGTCCCGTGTTCCTGTCGGTCCCCACGTGCCCCCCTCTCCCCTCCCGGGTGACCCTTCTGAGCTGCAGCCAGGGCCATGGCCCCTGTGGGTGCCCACGGGCCTCTGTCCCCAGATCAAAGACGCAAGGATGACGGGCGAGGTGCCTGGTTTAGTTCCCCGGACCCTGGCGCCTCGCGGAAGGCAGGGCTCAGCTCCCACGGGCACAGCCCAGTGGCCAACACATCCCACCCCCGACCTGGAGCCCCACAGCCACCCCGACGCGAATGCACTTTCATTAGCAAAAGCCCATCTCACGTCTCGCCAGCCGGGGGAGGTCCAAGTTCAGGTTCTGAACGACGGTTCCCACTGAGCACGTGTGGCTTTCACACCACCGACAAGTCAGAAACCCTCCGCTGAGACATCGCAGGTCAGGGCACAGGTTACACTCCGCGGTGCGGGGGGCCGGGCGCCAGCTCCCCTCATTTCTACCTGCTTGTTTATTTTTAATGCGGCTCATTTTAAATAGTGACCAGGCACGTGTGTGCTCTTTGTGGATGGATTAAGCTCGGCTCACGCTGTGGGGCCTGGAGCCCCCCTTGCCTCCAGGGAGCGGTGACCCGTGTGAGGGGGTCTGTCCGCTCCCCACGAAAGGCCAAGTGGGGGGACCGACGTCAGGAGAGGCGGTGGGTGGGCGGCCAAGAGGGGCGGGGAGGGGGAGAGGGGTGCGCAGGAGCTGTGGGTTGGGGGTCAGGAAGTTTAATTTTGTGAGAAAACCAGTCTGGTGTCTGGTCAGGAGTCGCCCGGGGAGGGGCCGGCTCCCCAGGGACGGGGTCTGGGTGCAGCTGCGTCCCGGCCCCGGGACAGCACACAG
>NW_006298521.1:273475-273751 GCF_000327345.1 Myotis davidii
GGGCCGGGGGGCTCCCGTCCATGTCTTAGTCGAACCAGCGTAAGTCGGGCTGGTCCGTACCGCGGTCAAAGGCACCAATGAAAGTGCCGGTCGGCAAAGGAAGCCGTCACATCGAATCCCCGTCTCTGGCCGCTGCACCGAGCACCACGGGGACCCCTCCCCCCAGCCCAGACCTTGGGGGAGGCTGCAGGTAGCACCTGGTCCCAGAGGTGCCCGCGGCCCCCGGAAGGCACCTCTGGGTGGGGCCTGGACCTGCACCCCAAAGCACTTTGTCTC
>NW_006298521.1:274107-275967 GCF_000327345.1 Myotis davidii
GGAAGGAAGGAGGGGGTGGGGGGTAGAAGAAGAGAACAACCAAAGGACTTGTATGCATGCATATAGGCATAACCAATGGGCACAGACACTAGTGTCCATTGGTTATGCCTATATGCACAGGGGTGAGGGCATTAGTGAGGTTGGGCGGGGGATGGGGACATAAGGACATATATGTAATACTTTAATCAATAAAGAAAGAAAAATAAAAAAGCCCCCCAGCCCAACCGGAACGGTGGCCGCCACCTGCCCATAGTGCATGGGCCCCGCCTTAGCACAAAGCATTTCAGGTTTATTTAAATAAAAATTATAATTTATACAAGACTTCTTTAAACAAGGTCTCTTAAAAAATGTTACAGGGGGGTTTCATCGGTGCCTCGTACAGTACAATCCTTTCGTGAACAAAGTCGCACGTCGCGATATTTACAAACAGAGAGAGGAGCTCCAGACCAGGAAGGTCAGCGTCCTCCTCGTCCAGGGATGAGTCGTAGAAATTAAACGCCTCCCAGGTTTACATTCAGTGAAGCCACAGGTCCCCGCGCGGGAGGGAGCCCGGGGCCTGCACAGGTCTGCGCTCTGCCTGCCACCGGCCTGCAGTGCAACTCGGGGACCCCACTCTGTACCCCAGCACCCCTCGGCCCTCCATGGGGGGCTGGGCTGCCACACCCTGTCACGTGGTGAGTTTTCATCTCCCTTTCTTCTCAGAAGGGACTCCAACACCACCACCCCTGCAGGAGCATGGAGCCCTCGCCCACTGCAGGCCACCCCCGACCGCAGGGCCCCCCCAGCCGGGGACAGTCCCCCCTGCTGGCCAAGAGACACGTGCTGATCCGTGGCCCCAGGGGGCCACCCACGGCCGGCCTGGGCCAGCTCAGGCCCACGACGCCACGCGGGAAGCCCTCTGGCGGTGCACCCCTGGGTGTCCCCAAGACTCAGCCCACAAGAGCCATCCACCGGCGATGACCGTGGGAGCAAAGCCAAGGTTCAGACGGTCCTGCCTTCACTTTCCAGTACCCGTGCCCGAGCCGGTGGGCGCTGGGCGCCCCCGGGCCTCACGGCGGGGGCGGCGTGTGCTTGTCTGGCTGGCTGGGCACCCCCAGTGCTCCTGGGCCCAGCACGTGGCCTGGCCTTGCAGCCCCTCCCTGAAGGGGTGACAGGAGCGATCCTACCAACCTCTCACCCAAACCAGCAAATGAGGATCAGAGCAAAGGTAAAAATCACATCTGAAAAATGATACAAAAATAAGAAGAACAGCTTGCTCTCTGTAAAAAATAGAATCTGTTTCTTCAAAAAACGACAATCTCACCAACACCCCAGGGACTCGGGACGGGTGGAGCTGGAGTAATCCTTGTGGGACGTGTGCTGACCCGCGCGGGCCGTGTGACCCGCCCACTCCCACAGTGTGTTTTTTGCAGCAGCCGCAGGCCTATGGGGACACCGGGCTGGCGTCCAGGGCTGTCCCAGAATGCACCGAGCCTGGCCACCTCCACCAGGGCTGTGGCGTCCTCGGCAGGGTGGGCCCAGACCAGCAGGAGGGCGGGGCTCGCTCCCATCCGTGCTCGCGTGGGTGTGCGTGTGGGCGCGGGCACGCAGCCAGGAATACTCGAACGCCAGGGGAGCAACTGCCCGGCCCACACCTCTAGGCTCTGCTCACGATCACCCCCTAAGTGTCTGCACGGCTGGGCCCACCACGGGCCTGGGCCACGCCTGTGCCCCCGCAGCCCCAGGCCCCTCCTCACCGGCCAGGTGGCTCAGGGAGGCCCACGCTGGCCACGCAGGCGCCCACCTTCATCAGCCCCCTGGGCCTCCCGAGAACAAAGCGTTAGGAATGTGCTTCCAGCTCCACAGCCTCCACCCCCACGT
>NW_006298521.1:276696-277322 GCF_000327345.1 Myotis davidii
ACAGGCCCCTGCCCACCTGGAGCCTGGCAGGTCGGTGGCTCTGCCCTGGCCCCGGGGCCCCCGCCTGCTCAGCACTTACCTTCTGGGTTGATGGCGTCGTCACGGCGATCCCCATGCCCGACCCCGGGAGGACAGAGAGGACCTTGTACTGAAAGACGAGCAGGAGGTCACCACAGGCCTCTCCCTGGGGACGGGGCCGTGCCACCTCCCCAAACCCGGGCCTGCTCCGTGGGGCCACAGGCCTGGCTTCCCAGCCACAGGGAAAAAGACTGAGTCTGTGCTGGGGAGCTGGTGGGCCCTGCCCCCGACGAGTGTGTGCGCCCCCCGCCCCCCGCACCACACACACCTGCACCCACTCCATGTGACCACACGTGGGGAAACCGGCTAGAAAATGCCAGAGGAGGGGCAGCTGTCGGCTCTCACCTAGACCTGCCCTGAGGGGTGTGTGCGGGGGACGAGGGGCTCAGGCCCTGCCCGCCTGGCCCACCTCGCGGTGCTGTCTCCCCATCTGTGTGAGGACGCCAGGCGCAACCCCAAGGGGGAAGGGGGCGAGGCCGGGTGCAGGGACACAGACAGGAGCTGGGGGCGCAGCAGGGAGGCCTCGAGGGCCCTGACCAGGCAGGAGC
>NW_006298521.1:278072-279072 GCF_000327345.1 Myotis davidii
CGCAGTGACCCGTCCCCCGTGGCCCGGCCCCACTCACTTCTCCGTCACGTACAGCACCCCGTTCCGGATGTAGTCTGTGGGCATCTTCCGGTCTCTGTTGATCAGGCAGCAGCGCCAGCCGTTCTCACACACTGAGGGGCACACGGACCGCGGTTCCCACCAAAACGCCCCCGCGGGACCCACAGCAACGGGTGTCCCCACCACGCCATCCACGCGGGGTGTGCACTGAGGGTCCTTCCCCAGGTGAGTACGCAGGGCGTTTGTTTTTTTAAAGGAAAAGGAGCCGGCCAGTGTAGCTCAGTGGTTGAGCATCGACCCAGGAACCAGGAGGTCACAGTCGGGGCACGTGCCCGGGCTGTGGGCTCCATCCCCAGGGTGGGGCGTGCAGGAGGCAGCCAACCAGCGGTTCTCTCATTGTTGACCTTTCTCTCTCTCCCTCTCCCTCCCCCTTCCTCTCTGAAATCAATCAACGTATTTTTTCTTTTTTTAAGAAAAGGAAAGGCGCTGGTTAAACAACTAAATAAGCGAAATGAAACAGGCTCAGAGGCCCAGGCTCATGGTCAAGGTCAGCAGGACGAGGGTCCAGTCAATACTGACACCTTCCCAGGTCCCCTTTCCCAGTGGGATCGCACCACCGATGCCAGACATGCGAGGAGCCCAGTCCCCCAAGCGCCCAGCAGTTTAGGGGTTTTATGGGAGACCTTCCTAGGGGGCGGACAGGGATCTGGGCCTCCGTATCAGACGGGCATGGCCTGTGGTGCCCGGGCTGGACCTCAGAGCATTGCCTGCCTATGCCAGGGAGCTGCCAGCAGTGCCAACCCAGTGGGGCATGGCTCGCAGCCGGCCCTGCCAAATTCCCGCTGGGCAACCAACCGTTTACCGCACAGGGACCCCCGGCACTGGGCCTGGGCCGGGCCACCTGCTCCTCCCGCTGCGGCCCAGGAAGTCTGCATACGAGGGGGCAGCCCTCCATCGCCCCCACCCAGGGTGGGGCCCCCCA